>NW_024872946.1:0-13669 GCF_018340385.1 Cyprinus carpio
TTTAGATCATTTATGCACAGCAATTAAAATTAATGTATCTGGCAATTAACTTGCCATAGGTTAACATGGTTTGGATTGAGAAAAATACTTTCATCCGCATGGGCAGGAAAGTAAAGCTTGCACTAAACTGAAAAAAGTGTTCATGCATTTGAAACTTCTTATTTGCAATTGCTCAAAGACAGTTTGGCGCCTTAAACAGTTAGAAGTTTTATGGCATGACAAGAATACATGCATATGCAATGTTTTTTGGTTGACAGAAGCTCCACACGCCATCAGAATGACTTCTTCTTTGCATGTGCATATTTAAAGAGTGTCTGTGCAATATTTTGCATGCATATGCGTGTAAATCTTCTTTCAAAGCAAGAGTTAGTTGTCATGCATGACGGTATGCGATTTAATGCCTTGCACTCACTAGCAAAATGTTACATGCATTTGAAAAGGGTTATTATATGTAATGCGCGGCAAAGGACCGTTCTAAAAACAGTAAGAGATTTCATTCATAACATGGTTTTATTTAGATCATCGATGGAACAGCCAGTATATGTTAGTGTATCTTAAGAAAGCAATAAGAATGAGCTATACTTGCCATGTATTTACACGCTAGGAGATATTTATCTTTTGCAGTGACAGAAGCTCACAGCGTGACTCTAACAGAATGACAGTGACAATTACATACACATACGTGCATTACATAATGAAGAAAGATATAAAAAAAATAGAGATGTTACCAAAAAACAAACAACACAAGAATATAATAATTTGCCAATTATGGTTATGTACAGGTATGAAATGGTGCAAAATTTGAAATGTCAAGTACGTTATGTGTCTGTAAATAACATAATCTATGTTAGTGTTGGTGTGTTTCCAAGAGTAAAATTGATAAATGTTCTATGGAGGATGGATTGCCTGTTAGGCTCTTCTTAGCATATACAATGCATGCCATGCTGCAGAGCTTCTTTACATAAGCGAGAGATCAGTTTCAAGCATGCGCTTTCGAAAAAGTGTAAGTTTTGCGATAGGGACTATAATATGTTTCATGCAATTGAAAACGTGTTTCATTGCTTACATTTGAAAGAACATGTTCTAAACCAGTGCCATAATGCTGAATTGACAAGAAGCTTTCCCCAGCAAGAATGATTAATACATGGCGGTTAACACTAATGTTATCACTGTCTTATAAAACGTACATGCTTCTTTAAAGCGTATCAGATGTTCAATTGCTTGGGAAGACAGTTATTATATGACCAAATTTTAGGCTTCCAAATGACTTACTGAAACAATAAAGCCCGTTTTTTTGGGCAGCGACCAAGTTTTGTTTAATGCATGCAAAGTCAAGCCAGACACTACATGAAAATGTCATCTTCGCATGAACGATCATTGCACACAATGCATTGAACAGAAAGTTATGGTATTTACCGCAAGACGGCGTTCATGTCTGGCTAAATGCATAAAGCTTGCATTCAATGCGTGGCTTTCCATGGTAGAGACTACTTCATTTGCACATGCAGATAGACGATTTTAATGCTTGCAGAAGGAATTAATGCTACAGCATATGGAAAACTAGTTAGCATGCAATGACGATACGGCTCATTGCTTTGAGGTGTTGCAAGCCTAACAGCCCAGTGTTAGTTCATGGCTAAGCTTTCAATGCATGACAATAACGACTGTTGAAATGGTGGTATACTGTACATATTTTGTCTGCAAAGAGTTTTAGGAGAATAATCCAAATGCAGTCAGACCAGTTAAGCTGTGTATTCACTGCATAAAAGTTTTCTTAGCATTTGAAAACAGCACTATAAGTACGTTGCTCGAAAGCACAGGTTTCCAAGCCTAGCCAAGGTTTGGTATGATCAGCATAGTTATTTACATGAGCGACGTCAAAGTGTATTTTGTTGCAAAAACTAGAATTTAATGACACATGCATTTCATTGACGTGTGTCTTTGCAATGTTATTTTAACAGGTTCATTGTGCAATATCTTGCAGTGCTATGCACTGAAATTTTCCTTCTTTGCAAAGGCGGAGTAGTTTAAGCATTCAATGCCGTATTAAATGCTTCTGTGCTATTAATGCATCTCGAAATATGTTACCGTTCATGCCAAAGCGAGAATAGTTCATGCATGCATTTTACAATAAATTTTCATGCATGTTAGAACATGTTACCAGCAATTCGAAAAGATAGTTTTATAGTCAATAACATGCGTTGATGTCTGTCAAAAGCTGTTTCTAAGCGAGACGCTTACATTCAGACAGTTAGAAATTATGCTTAGGCACGAATTAAAATCTGTTTATGCATTAAAACGTTGGTTGCAGCATATACAGGCACATGTTTACCATGCGAGAGTTTGCTTTATGGCTTAAGGCGAAGGATACATAAAGAAGCATAGCGTGGCCTCTATACTGAATTGTTTGCACAACTGGAAATTTGAAACGGACTTAACAAAATGTGCATGCCATAGCCCTCTAAAAGCAGTTGTTGAATATCAATCCATGAGTTGCGATTTAAAGCTTCATTCACAGCGAGAATAGGTTAGTTTATGCATGCGTAGTTACCCTAATCCATCCCACATACTGGAAAGTTTCCATGCATCTAAAAAAAGATCTTTATGCAATGGCTCAAAGGACAGAATCAAAACAGAGAAGAATTTTAGTGCATACATGAATTATTGGATAAAGCTCGTCGCTATCCCACAAACTAATGTGTTTGTTAGTTCTGTAAGCTTGAGCGTCCCATACAATGCGATATTGGTATATGCTTCTTTGCCATAGATAGTTAGTTCAAGCATGCGAATACAAACGTCGTAAAGCTTTGCAGTAAATTTGAAAATGTTTCTATGCAATTGAAATTTCTTCGTTGCATTTTGCACATTTAAATTAGGTCTCATGCTAATATGTATACATGCATATATGCTGTAAAGCGAAGCTTTCCCAGCAAAGACAGTGACTTTAATACATTGCCGTGGTTAACAACTAATGTTTACACTCTCTTGGAAATGTTACATGCATTTGAAGAGCGTTTATTTATATGCAATGCAATAGAAGAAAGTTTTATACCATTTTAGGCTTCATTCCTTAACAATATGTAAAATATCGTTTGCAGCGAGAGTTATTTTATGCATGCAAGTAGTAAACCTTGCAAAAACTGAAAATTTGTCATGCATTTGAAATGACATCTTCTTTGTAATGCTTATTTTAATTGTGTCTGTGCAATATCTTGCATGCATATGCTATAAAACTTCTTTCAAAGGCGAGCGTGAGAGTTAGTTCATGCATGCAGTATGACAACTAATGATTGCATTCACTTGAAATGTTACATGCATTCGAAAAGAGTTTTTTTTATTCAATGCACAGACATGTTTTTAAACCGTTTGAGGTTTCATGCTTAACATGGTCATGTTAGATCATCTAAGCACAGCAATTAAAAGTTCGTTTATGTTGGCAATAAAATGCATATACTGTACAACATTGTTTCAAGCGAGAGTTATTTTAATGCATGCAGTATAGAAAGTAAAGCTTGCTCTAACTGAATATGTTTCATGCATTTAAATACGACTTATTTGCATTGCATACATACAGCGTCTGTGAAATACCATCCATGCGTTTGCTTTAAAGCTTCATTCACAGCGAGAGATAGTTTGTGCATGCAGTATTACCACTAATCCATGCACATACTGGAAATGTTTCAATGCATCTAAAACAAGATCTTTTATGCAATGCTCAAAGACAGATCTGAACAGAAAGACATTTTTATGCATTACATGAATATGATAAAGCTTCTATTCCACAACAAGTGTTTGTTAGTGTTTCTAAGCGGGTACAATGCATGCATATGGTGTATTGCTTCTTTTCCAGAGACAGTTAGTTCAAGCATGCGATACAACGTGTAAAGCTTGCAGTAACTGAAAATGTTTCATGCAATTGAAACTTCTTTGCATTGCACATTTAAAGTGTCTGTGCAATATGATACATGCATATGCTGTAAAGCAGCTTTCCCAGCAAGAGTGACTTCATACATGCCGTGTAATAACTAATGCTTACACTCTCTTGGAAATGTTACATGCATTTGAAAAGCGTTATTATATGCAATGCATAAAGAAAGTTTTATACCATTTTAGGCTTCATGCTTAACAATATGTAAAACATCGTTTGCAGCGAGAGTTTATTTTATGCATGCAAGTCAAGCTTGCACTAACTGAAAATGTATCATGCATTTGAAACGACTTCTTATTTACAATGCATATATATAGTTTGTATGCAATGTGATACATGCATATGTTGTAAAGCTTCTTTCCAGCAAGAGTTAGTTCATACATGCAGTATGACGACTAATGCTTGCACTCACTAGAAATGTTACATGCATTTGAAAACAGTTATTATATGCAATGCACGAAGACAGTTTTATACCATTTGAGGTTTCATGCTTAACATGGTTGCTTTAGATCATTTATGCCCAGCAATTAAAATTTAATGTATCTTGGCAATAAATTGCATATGTAAAACATTGTTTATAGTGAAAATAATTTCATGCATGCAGGAAGTAAAGCTTGCACTAACTGAAAAAGTTTCATGCATTTGAAACTTCTTATTTGCAATGCTCAAAGACAGTTCTAAACAGTTAGAAGTTTTATGCATGACAAGAATACATGCATATGCAGTGTATTTTGGTGACAGAAGCTCCACACTGCCACAGAATGACTTCTTCTTTGCAATGCATATTTAAAGTGTCTGTGCAATATCTTGCATGCAATATGCTGTAAATCTTCTTTCCAGCAAGAGTTAGTTCATGCATGCCGTATGACGATTAATGCTTGCACTCACTAGAAATGTTACATGCATTTGAAAAGGGTTATTATATGTAATGCGCAAGGACCGTTCTAAACAGTAAGAGATTTCATTCATACCAATGTTTTATTAGATCATCTATGAACAGCCAGTATATGTTAGTGTATCTTCAGAATCAGAATGAGCTATATTGCCAGGTATTTACACATACGAGGAATTTCTTTTGGGTGACAGAAGCTCCACAGTGCTACAGAATGACAGTGACAATACAGTACACATACTGTATAATAAAAAGAATAATATAAAAATAGAGATGTTACAAAAAAGCAAAAACACAAAATATAATATTGACAATTATGTATGTACAGGTATGAAATGTGCAAATTTGGAAATGTAAATAAGTATGTGTCTTAAATAAATAATCTATGTTAGTGTTGTGTGTTCCAAGAGTATTGTTAAATGTTCATGAGATGGATTGCCTGAGGAATCTTAGCAATACCATGCATGCAGATGCTGCATAGCTTCTTACCAGCGAGATATAGTTCAAGCATGCGCTTCAAAAAGTAAAGTTTGCGATATAACTAAACTAATGTTTCATGCATTTGAAACGACTTCTTACTTACAATGCTCAAAGAAAAGTTCTAAACAGTTAGAAGTTTTATGCATGACAAGAATGCATATGAATATGCTGTAATGCTTCTTTACCAGCGAGATTTAGTTCAAGCATGCAGTATAACGACGAATGCTTGTACTTACTGAAACTGTTTCTTGCTTTGAAAAGAGTTATTGTATGCAAAGCACAAAGACAGTTCTAAACAATTAGAGGTTTCATGCATACCAAGGTTTTGTTAGATCATCTATGAACAGCAGTTATAAGTAAGTGTATCTTAGCAATATCATGCATGCATGTCCTGTATAGCTTTACCAGCAAGAGTTATTTCATGCATGCAGGAAGTAAAGCTTGCATTAAATGAAAACATTTCATGCATTTGAAACTACTTCTTATTTGCAATCCTCAAAGACAGTTCTAATCAGTTAGAAGTTTTATGCATGACAAGAAAGCATGAATATACTGTATTGCTTCTTTACCAGCGAGTTTTAGTTCATGCATGCAGTATAACGACTAATGGTTTGTACTTACTGTAAATATTTCTTGCATTTGAAAAGAGTTCTAAACAGTTCTAAACAGTTTGAGGTTTCAAGCATACCAAGGTATTGTTAGATCATCTATAAACAGCGACTATAAGTAAGTTTGTCATAGCAATACCATGCATGCATGTGCTGTATACCAGCAAGAGTTATTTCAAACAAGCGATACAAGTAAACCTTGCAAAAACTGAAAATTTTTCATGCATTTGAAACGACATCTTCTTTGTAATGCTTATTTAATGTGTCTGTGCAATATCTTGCATGCATATGCTATAAAACTTCTTTCAAAGGCGAGAGTTAGTTCATGCATGCAGTATGACAAATAATGCTTTCATTCACTTGAAATGTTACATGCATTCGAAAAGATTTTTTATATTCAATGCACAGACATGTTTTTAGCGTTTGAGGTTTCATGCTTAACCATGGTTATGTTAGATCATCTAAGCACAGCAATTAAAAGTTAGTTTATGTTGGCAATAAAATGGATATACTGTACAACATTGTTTCAAGCGAGAGTTATTTTATGCAATGCAGTATACAAAGTAAAGCTTGCTCTAACTGAATATGTTTCATGCATTTTGAAACGACTTAATTGCATTGCATATATACAGCGTCTGTGAAATACCATCCATGCGTTTGCTTTAAAGCTTCATTCACAGCGAGAGATAGTTTATGCATGCAGTATTACCACTAATCCATGCACATACTGGAAATGTTTCAATGCATCTAAAACAAGATCTTTTATGCAATGCTCAAAGACAGATCTAAACAGAAAGACATTTTATGCATTACATGAATATGATAAAGCTTCTATCCCACAACAAGTGTTTGTTAGTGTTTCTAAGCGGTACAATGCATGCATATGGTGTATTGCTTCTTTTCCATAGATAGTTAGTTCAAGCATGCGATACAACGTGTAAAGCTTGCAGTGACTGAAAATGTTTCATGCAATTGAAACTTCTTTGCATTGCACATTTAAAGTGTCTATTGCACATACATGCATATGCTGTAAAGCAGCTTTCCCAGCAAGAGTGACTTAATACATGCCGTGTAACAACTAATGTTTACACTCTCTTGGAAATGTTACATGCATTTGAAGAGCGTTATTATATGCAATGCATAAAGAAAGTTTTATACCATTTTAGGCTTCATGCTTAACAATATGTAAAATATCGTTTGCAGAGAGAGTTATTTTATGCATGCAAGTAGTAAACCTTGCAAAAACTGAAAATTTTTCATGCATTTGAAATGACATCTTCTTTGTAATGCTTATTTAATTGTGTCTGTGCAATATCTTGCATGCATATGCTATAAAACTTCTTTCAAAGGCGAGAGTTAGTTCATGCATGCAGTATGACAACTAATGATTGCTTTCACTTGAAATGTTACATGCATTCGAAAAGAGTTTTTATATTCAATGCACAGACATGTTTTTAGCGTTTGAGGTTTCATGCTTAACATGGTTATGTTAGATCATCTAAGCACAGCAATTAAAAGTTCGTTTATGTTGGCAATAAAATGCATATACTGTACAACATTGTTTCAAGCGAGAGTTATTTTATGCATGCAGTATAGAAAGTAAAGCTTGCTCTAACTGAATATGTTTCATGCATTTTAAAACGACTTATTTGCATTGCATACATACAGCGTCTGTGAAATACCATCCATGCGTTTGCTTTAAAGCTTCATTCACAGCGAGAGATAGTTTGTGCATGCAGTATTACCCCTCATCCATGCACATACTTGAAATGTTTCAATGCATCTAAAACAAGATCTTTTATGCAATGCTCAAAGACAGATCTGAACAGAAAGACATTTTATGCATTACATGAATATGATAAAGCTTCTATTCCACAACAAGTGTTTGTTAGTGTTTCTAAGCGGTACAATGCATGCATATGGTGTATTGCTTCTTTTCCAGAGACAGTTAGTTCAAGCATGCGATACAACGTGTAAAGCTTGCAGTAACTGAAAATGTTTCATGCAATTGAAACTTCTTTGCATTGCACATTTAAAGTGTCTGTGCAATATGATACATGCATATGCTGTAAAGCAGCTTTCCCAGCAAGAGTGACTTCATACATGCCGTGTAACAGCTAATGCTTACACTCTCTTGGAAATGTTACATGCATTTGAAAAGCGTTATTATATGCAATGCATAAAGAAAGTTTTATACCATTTTAGGCTTCATGCTTAACAATATGTAAAACATCGTTTGCAGCGAGAGATATTTTATGCATGCAAGTCAAGCTTGCACTAACTGAAAATGTATCATGCATTTGAAACGACTTCTTATTTACAATGCATATATATAGTTTGTATGCAATGTGATACATGCATATGCTGTAAAGCTTCTTTCCAGCAAGAGTTAGTTCATACATGCAGTATTACGACTAATGCTTGCACTCACTAGAAATGTTACATGCATTTGAAAACAGTTATTATATGCAATGCACGAAGACAGTTTTATACCATTTGAGGTTTCATGCTTAACATGGTTGCTTTAGATCATTTATGCCCAGCAATTAAAATTTAATGTATCTTGGCAATAAATTGCATATGTAAAACATTGTTTATAGTGAAAATAATTTCATGCATGCAGGAAGTAAAGCTTGCACTAACTGAAAAAGTTTCATGCATTTGAAACTTCTTATTTGCAATGCTCAAAGACAGTTCTTAACAGTTAGAAGTTTTATGCATGACAAGAATACATGCATATGCAATGTATTTTGGTGACAGAAGCTCCACACTGCCACAGAATGACTTCTTCTTTGCAATGCATATTTAAAGTGTCTGTGCAATATCTTGCATGGATATGCTGTAAATCTTCTTTCCAGCAAGAGTTAGTTCATGCATGCCGTATGACGATTAATGCTTGCACTCACTAGAAATGTTACATGCATTTGAAAAGGGTTATTATATGTAATGCGCAAGGACCGTTCTAAACAGTAAGAGATTTCATTCATACCAATGTTTTATTAGATCATCTATGAACAGCCAGTATATGTTAGTGTATCTTCAGAATCAGAATGAGCTATATTGCCAGGTATTTACACATACGAGGAATTTCTTTTGGTGACAGAAGCTCCACAGTGCTACAGAATGACAGTGACAATACAGTACACATACTGTATAATAAAAAGAATAATATAAAAATAGAGATGTTACAAAAAAACAAAAACACAAAATATAATATTGACAATTATGTATGTACAGGTATGAAATGTGCAAATTTGAAATGTAAATAAGTATGTGTCTTAAATAAATAATCTATGTTAGTGTTGTGTGTTCCAAGAGTATTGTTAAATGTTCATGAGATGGATTGCCTGAGGAATCTTAGCAATACCATGCATGCAGATGCTGCATAGCTTCTTTACCAGCGAGAGATAGTTCAAGCATGCGCTTCAAAAAGTAAAGTTTGCGATATAACTAAAAATGTTTCATGCATTTGAAAACGACTTCTTACTTACAATGCTCAAAGAAAAAGTTCTAAACAGTTAGAAGTTTTATGCATGACAAGAATGCATATGAATATGCTGTAATGCTTCTTTACCAGCGAGATTTAGTTCAAGCATGCAGTATAACGACGAATGCTTGTACTTACTGAAACTGTTTCTTGCTTTGAAAAGAGTTATTGTATGCAAAGCACAAAGACAGTTCTAAACAATTAGAGGTTTCATGCATACCAAGGTTTTGTTAGATCATCTATGAACAGCAGTTATAAGTTAGTGTATCTTAGCAATATCATGCATGCATGTCCTGTATAGCTTTACCAGCAAGAGTTATTTCATGCATGCAGGAAGTAAAGCTTGCATTAAATGAAAACATTTCATGCATTTGAAACTACTTCTTATTTGCAATCCTCAAAGACAGTTCTAATCAGTTAGAAGTTTTATGCATGACAAGAAAGCATGAATATACTGTATTGCTTCTTTACCAGCGAGTTTTAGTTCATGCATGCAGTATAACGACTAATGGTTGTACTTACTGTAAATATTTCTTGCATTTGAAAAGAGTTCTAAACAGTTCTAAACAGTTTGAGGTTTCATGCATACCAAGGTATTGTTAGATCATCTATAAACAGCGACTATAAGTAAGTTTGTCATAGCAATACCATGCATGCATGTGCTGTATACCAGCAAGAGTTATTTCAAACAAGCGATACAAGTAAACCTTGCAAAAACTGAAAATTTTTCATGCATTTGAAACGACAACTTCTTTGTAATGCTTATTTAATGTGTCTGTGCAATATCTTGCATGCATATGCTATAAAACTTCTTTCAAAGGCGAGAGTTAGTTCATGCATGCAGTATGACAAATAATGCTTTCATTCACTTGAAATGTTACATGCATTCGAAAAGATTTTTTATATTCAATGCACAGACATGTTTTTAGCGTTTGAGGTTTCATGCTTAACATGGTTATGTTAGATCATCTAAGCACAGCAATTAAAAGTTAGTTTATGTTGGCAATAAAATGCATATACTGTACAACATTGTTTCAAGCGAGAGTTATTTTATGCATGCAGTATACAAAGTAAAGCTTGCTCTAACTGAATATGTTTCATGCATTTGAAACGACTTAATTGCATTGCATATATACAGCGTCTGTGAAATACCATCCATGCGTTTGCTTTAAAGCTTCATTCACAGCGAGAGATAGTTTATGCATGCAGTATTACCACTAATCCATGCACATACTGGAAATGTTTCAATGCATCTAAAACAAGATCTTTTATGCAATGCTCAAAGACAGATCTAAACAGAAAGACATTTTATGCATTACATGAATATGATAAAGCTTCTATCCCACAACAAGTTTTTGTTAGTGTTTCTAAGCGGTACAATGCATGCATATGGTGTATTGCTTCTTTTCCATAGATAGTTAGTTCAAGCATGCGATACAACGTGTAAAGCTTGCAGTAATTGAAAATGTTTCATGCAATTGAAACTTCTTTGCATTGCACATTTAAAGTGTCTATGCAATATGATACATGCATATGCTGTAAAGCAGCTTTCCCAGCAAGAGTGACTTAATACATGCCGTGTAACAACTAATGTTTACACTCTCTTGGAAATGTTACATGCATTTGAAGAGCGTTATTATATGCAATGCATAAAGAAAGTTTTATACCATTTTAGGCTTCATGCTTAACAATATGTAAAATATCGTTTGCAGCGAGAGTTATTTTATGCATGCAAGTAGTAAACCTTGCAAAAACTGAAAATTTTTCATGCATTTGAAATGACATCTTCTTTGTAATGCTTATTTAATTGTGTCTGTGCAATATCTTGCATGCATATGCTATAAAACTTCTTTCAAAGGCGAGGAGTTAGTTCATGCATGCAGTATGACAACTAATGATTGCATTCACTTGAAATGTTACATGCATTCGAAAAGAGTTTTTATATTCAATGCACAGACATGTTTTTACCGTTTGAGGTTTCATGCTTAACATGGTCATGTTAGATCATCTAAGCACAGCAATTAAAAGTTCGTTTATGTTGGCAATAAAATGCATATACTGTACAACATTGTTTCAAGCGAGAGTTATTTTATGCATGCAGTATAGAAAGTAAAGCTTGCTCTAACTGAATATGTTTCATGCATTTAAAACGACTTATTTGCATTGCATACATACAGCGTCTGTGAAATACCATCCATGCGTTTGCTTTAAAGCTTCATTCACAGCGAGAGATAGTTTGTGCATGCAGTATTACCACTAATCCATGCACATACTGGAAATGTTTCAATGCATCTAAAACAAGATCTTTTATGCAATGCTCAAAGACAGATCTGAACACAAAAGACATTTTTATGCATTACATGAATATGATAAAGCTTCTATTCCACAACAAGTGTTTGTTAGTGTTTCTAAGCGGTACAATGCATGCATATGGTGTATTGCTTCTTTTCCAGAGACAGTTAGTTCAAGCATGCGATACAACGTGTAAAGCTTGCAGTAACTGAAAATGTTTCATGCAATTGAAACTTCTTTGCATTGCACATTTAAAGTGTCTGTGCAATATGATACATGCATATGCTGTAAAGCAGCTTTCCCAGCAAGAGTGACTTCATACATGCCGTGTAATAACTAATGCTTACACTCTCTTGGAAATGTTACATGCATTTGAAAAGCGTTATTATATGCAATGCATAAAGAAAGTTTTATACCATTTTAGGCTTCATGCTTAACAATATGTAAAACATCGTTTGCAGCGAGAGATATTTTATGCATGCAAGTCAAGCTTGCACTAACTGAAAATGTATCATGCATTTTGAAAAGACTTCTTATTTACAATGCATATATATAGTTTGTATGCAATGTGATACATGCATATGCTGTAAAGCTTCTTTCCAGCAAGAGTTAGTTCATACATGCAGTATTACGACTAATGCTTGCACTCACTAGAAATGTTACATGCATTTGAAAACAGTTATTATATGAAATGCACGAAGACAGTTTTTATACCATTTGAGGTTTCATGCTTAACATGGTTGCTTTAGATCATTTATGCCCAGCAATTAAAATTTAATGTATCTTGGCAATAAATTGCATATGTAAAACATTGTTTATAGTGAAAATAATTTCATGCATGCAGGAAGTAAAGCTTGCACTAACTGAAAAAGTTTCATGCATTTGAAAACTTCTTATTTGCAATGCTCAAAGACAGGTTCTAAACAGTTAGAAGTTTTATGCATGACAAGAATACATGCATATGCAAGTGTATTTTGGTGACAGAAGCTCCACACTGCCACAGAATGACTTCTTCTTTGCAATGCATATTTAAAGTGTCTTTCATTACTTGAAATGTTAGAGCATCGAAAAGATTTTATCTTCAAGCACAGACATGTTTTACGTTGAGGTTTCATGGTTAAAATGGTTATGTGCGATATCTAAGCACAGCAATAAAAGTTAGTTCTGTGGCATAAAATGCATATACTGTCAACATTGTTTCACGCCGAGAGTATTTTATGCATGCAGTATAGAAAGTAAAGCTTGTTAAATGAATATGTTTAATGCATTTAAAAACGCCACTTATTTGCATTGCATCTATGGCAAACAGAGGCGTCTGTGAAAGACACACTCCTGGGGCCACGTTGGGGTTAAAGCTTCATTCACAGCGGAGAAGATAGGTTGTGCATGCAGTATTCCCACTAATCCAGGGCACATACTGGACAGGTTTCAATGCATTCTAAAACAAGACTCTTTTCTGCAATGCAAGCAAAGACAGAGTACTAAACAGAAAGACAGGTTTAGCATTACATGGAATAAAGAATAAGCAGCCTTCTATTCCACAACAATTGTTTGTTAGTGGTTTCTAAGCAGGTACAGGGGCATGCATATGGTGTGTATTGCATTCTTGTGCCAATAGATAGTTACGTTCAAGCATGAGGGCGATAGCAAGGTGGTACGCTTGCACAGTAGAGTGAAAATGGGTTCATGCAATTGAAACTTTCTTGGCAAATTCGCAACATTTAAAGTGTCTAATGCATACATGAGCACATGCATATGCTGTAAACGAGCTTTCCAGCAAGAGTGACTTAATAAATGCCGTGAACAACTAATGTTTACCACCTCTTGGAAATGTTTACATGCATTTGAAAAGCGTTCTTTATATGCAATGCAAAAGAAAGTTTTATACCATTTAGGCCTTCAGCTAACAATATGTTAAAAATAGCGTTGCAGCAGAGAGTACTTATGCATGCAAGAAGTAAAGCTTGCACTAACTGAAAATG
>NW_024872947.1:0-847 GCF_018340385.1 Cyprinus carpio
ATTGTCGAGGAGTTTATCTATCTGCATAGCTGTGTCTGAATCAAACAGTGAGGGCAGAATAGTATTAATATGCAAAAGTGTTAGCCAATTATAGCAGTGGTCGTTCACTTCAGCATCTTGTATGTTCCCCATCTATAAAAACATTGTTCTGCAGAGAGGGTCAAAACACGGATACAAAATAGCCTATTATATCTAAATTGTGATGTTTTTGATGTACAAATCTTGCAAACATTATTGGTGCATCACAGATAACATTATAAAATAATAATAATAAAAAAAGCAGTTCATGTCCCGCTTTTAAGGTTTCAATTATCTAAAACTGAACAGGTGTGAAAGTCTTTCATCTTAATGATCCACAGCAAGAAAATTAAAGTTTTGAAATGGCCTAACATAAGCCCACTCTTAAACCACATTGAAATGCTGTGATAGGACACTGAATATAGAGTTCATGCTGGAATTAAAGCCTACAAATTTCACTGAGCTGAAATAGTTTTGTCCTCAATTCTGTGGCAAATCATCTAGGTCCATGTTAACAGATGGACCTGAATTCTAACCAAACAGTAGTGACTGTCACCAAACTTACCTCAGTATCTCTAATTTGCAATTTCTATTCTTCAGGCCAGTGCAGAGCAGCTTCAATCCTGAATCCTGCAGATCATTATTGTTCATGTTCAGCTCTTTCAGATTGGTATCTGATCCAAGAACTGTAGCCAGAGCTGGACAGCTTTTGTTTGTTAAGCCACAATCATTTAGCCTACAAGAGAAATAAATAAAATCACAGGGTTAGTGTCACGGTGTCTGGTTTGTGTCTCCCTGGGTGGCCACTAGAGGTCTCACTTCCCCTTAT
>NW_024872947.1:1428-1499 GCF_018340385.1 Cyprinus carpio
TGGTTCGTGTCTACAATAAGCATTAATCCACAAATGACTTAAGCTGTTAGCTTTTTTAACATGGCCGACAC
>NW_024872947.1:1636-1754 GCF_018340385.1 Cyprinus carpio
CTGGTTGCATCGGTTTTCGGATCACCGGTAGTGATGGGAAGTTCTGTTCTTTTCAGCGAACCGGTTCTTTCGGACAGTTCGATTCAATAAACCGGTTGAAGAAAACGGTTCACCAGTT
>NW_024872947.1:1890-1993 GCF_018340385.1 Cyprinus carpio
TGCTGTGTGTCAGTCTGCTTCACGCATGCGCACTATCATCGTCCGACAGAAACGGTTCTTGACTCGAGAACGAGTCAATCTTTCGTTCGTTATCTGGCTCGGT
>NW_024872947.1:2279-2388 GCF_018340385.1 Cyprinus carpio
TCCTCCATAAATTTGTAGTTTTTGCTATTTTTGGACCAAAATGTATTTTCGATGCTTCAAAAAATTATGTAGTTTTTGCTATTTTTGGACCAAAATGTATTTTCGATGC
>NW_024872947.1:2582-2704 GCF_018340385.1 Cyprinus carpio
ATAATTTTCATTTTTGGGTGAACTATCCCTTTAATTCAACTTAATAAAATATGTAAATTAATAATAGGTTTATATCATTAATAGCGATGATGATATATTTTAAAAGTGCTGCTCTATTATCT
>NW_024872947.1:4029-4151 GCF_018340385.1 Cyprinus carpio
TTTCTTGAGCAAATCAATCATGCTTTTACTTTTCTTTTTCTGTTTTTTAGTCTCATGAGCAAATATACTTTTCTTCTTTATGTCTAGAAACAGATGTGCATAAAGGGCTGCAATAAACTCTT
>NW_024872947.1:5916-6016 GCF_018340385.1 Cyprinus carpio
GTAGGAGACTGTCTGTAAAATTCTTGTCGTTCCTGTGAGACTGTAAATCTGGATCTAATGTTTCATACTTAAGCCTGACAGTAAATAAAATAAATCAAAA
>NW_024872947.1:6160-6278 GCF_018340385.1 Cyprinus carpio
ACATCAAATACCGTTTGGTTCGTGATGTTGTTTCTTCACTGAAGTCTGGTCCGTCACCCTTTGACAGGTCACTCTTCACAGACACAGAGCTGGACACATGTGATCCTGATCTTACACT
>NW_024872947.1:6591-6706 GCF_018340385.1 Cyprinus carpio
TACCTTCTGACTGATGTTTTTTTCTCACTGAAGTTCGGTATGTCATGATTCTTTGACCGGTCACTCTTCACAGACACATGTGATCCTGATCTTACACTAATGACACAAAGAACAG
>NW_024872948.1:0-184 GCF_018340385.1 Cyprinus carpio
CAAACACACACAAACAAACACAAACACACACACACTAATGGCTATTATTGTTCAATAAATAATATTTTAAAATATTGGCGCACCTGATTTTGAAAAATATCTGTATGTTAGCAGTTTTTTTAGCGCTTTCATTGCAGGTTACATTGTTATGTCAGTAGGTGGCAGCGAGGGACTGTCTTAATGA
>NW_024872948.1:295-381 GCF_018340385.1 Cyprinus carpio
CAGCTCAATGCAGTGCCTACAGTGTCACAGAATTCAGGGCAACACCAAAAAGAAACAAGGTTGTGAAGAAGTAAATTGTCTAAACC
>NW_024872948.1:451-532 GCF_018340385.1 Cyprinus carpio
GACTCAGTCCTGGAGGGCCAGATCCAACTTGCCTCAACACACCTGCTGCAATGTTTCTAGTATGACTAGTAAGAGCTTGAC
>NW_024872948.1:798-913 GCF_018340385.1 Cyprinus carpio
GCTGCCGCCTGTCATGAGAAATCCCCTAAATCACTGAAAGAATACTTTGACAAATACATCGGTTAATGGATATACAGCAAATGTGGGAGTATTATGTTGTGCACTTAAATAGATG
>NW_024872948.1:1572-17542 GCF_018340385.1 Cyprinus carpio
TTATCCTCATATGGTGGCATTACAGTATGATTTGAAGTCAAAGCCTTCTTAAAATAACTAAAAAATAATACATACATAACACACACAGACGTGTCATTTGATTTGAATTACGAAATAAATGAACTTTGAATGAATAAAATGTCCAAATTCTTAGAATCAAAGAAATCCTTTAAGATCAAAGTTTTGCTTGCAGGTGACCGCACATTAGTCAGAGCAAATTTTAACTCTGTGGAAACTTCCAGCTCACCCGATCTGTGATGCAGGGAATGAAGACTTTACAAGTACATTTCCCATGGGGTATAAGTTTATTACCCATGAGCAAAGCTGTGGGAGACGCCGCAGCGGGAGTTCACTGCAGGTGCCGGGGAGCACAGAAATAATCCACTGATATGGTATCTCCATAGAGCACAAGACGATAGAACAGTCCTTTCCCTTTGTGATGTCAATCAGGGAAAAACATTGCATCGGTAGCTGCGAGGATAGACTTGCCTTTAACTTGCGAGTTAAATGCGAGTTCTGCGTCTTCTTCGACACATTATACAGCGAGGAATGAAGAGCATCATGTAGCCTACACCCTTGAAACGTTTATACTTAAAGCTTTACCCTGATTTAATCGTGTTTTATAAATCATTTTTACATGCTGCTACGTTCAGTTTCAATTTTTCTTTTTTTTTTGCCATGGGATACCATGAAAATTTAATTTAGTTAAATAATTTACAGTTTTCACCTCTGATAATGTAACAGTGATTAAGAATTAAATTTACGTTCCGACTCGGAAGTATGCAGATGTCTTTTTGTCGGTGCTGTTGCCATGGTGAATCATAATAAAGGAGTTCCATTGATCATGACTTCTCATAGTCGTGGTGCACGCGCTAAACTCAGAGTCAACCTGCTCAGAGTCGACTAACTAACACAATTTAGCTGTTCTGAAACCGAACACTCAAGAGTTTCCCATCTCAGGGTAAGACAACTCTGAGTTTGTTGAACCTCCTTTCTGGAATACACCCCTGAAGATGAACTACTTATTGTGATTGTTTATTTTATGACTTCGTAGAGAAAACAATTGAGTGAAACTCTTCCCACATGCAGAGCAGTGATACGGTTTCTCTCCAGTGTGGATCCTCTCATGTTTTTAGGGTTCCTGACCAACTGAATCTCATATCACAGAGTGAACACTTGTAAGGTTTCTCTCCAGTGAGAGTCCTCTCGTGACGTTTCAAATCTTCAGCTGTAATAAAAGTCTTCTCACACTTAAAGCACATATATTCTCTCACACCAGTGTGTATCTTCTGATGAACTTTTAAAGTATGCAGATGAATAATTAATAACCATTTTAAACTAATTAACTGACCAATATTTTTCACTTAACAACACTCAGGATATAATTTGAACATTTGCTTTCAGTCCCTATTTTGTACTCTGAGATAGAAAATATCGCCTATATTATTTATTGATTTAACTTTTTTTTTTTTTTTTTTACAACTCTTGAGGTATTTCAACTACAAACACTAAATCTGTTGAACTGCTGATAACTTTAAATGTTCTTCCTTCATCGCCTGACGGGATGAAGAATAAGCAGCAACTGTTTGTTCTTCAGTGTGTTTGATTACTGCAGGAGTTCTGAATGTTCATGTTCTCTCTGTCCTTCAATAAGCTCACAATATACCAGATTTCACTTCTTCCTGATGCTCTGATACTTGCACTTGTGAGCTGAAAAGCACATACAATTAAAAAAGATATCAAATATAAATAATCTAGGAATTTAAAAAAGTTAAGAATAAACAGACACAAATACATTTTAGAAATATGCAAGGTACATAAATCTGTGTTCATTTAGGTACATGTGTTTTAGTTTTGTGTGTTTATCTGAAGCGTGGTTTATCTGAGACTAATGAATAAATGCTGTTGTGATAGTTTTCATCTTGCTAATGTCACAATAACTGATAGTGTTGTTTTTTCTGGTCTTGACAGCAATAAAATGATCTTAATGTGTCAATGAACGAATCTTAAGTCATCAGTATCATGAATGAAGTGAAAACAGGATCTATTATCATGAAATAAGAAGTTTTCATCAGCTGATAATATTGATGAAGTCTCAGACTATAAACCACGCATTAAACAAGACATTGAAAGTCAGCATCAGATCATCTCCCTTTATTCTGAGTGTTTGCTGATAGAAACTGATTATTTGCGTTAGGATAGTTGTTGAAAGACTAAAAAGTGCTCGTATTAAAAGAGCATAATACAATTAGATAGTATATCCAGAAACTGACACATTATTTTTTCCCCTCCAGCGAGCCCGTCGCCTGCTGTGATAATGTAACTGTAATTGTCCGCATACGCAGAAACGTACAGGCAAACAACGAAATTACCCATCTTGTGAATGATGCTTTAATAAACGGTTAAGAAGTGTTTTAAACAATAAAGACACGTGAAGTCCCACGAGACTGTGCTCGCCTCACGAGAATCTGGCTGTTTTTTGTACAGCGCGCGCGGGTTCTGACGTCAGTCGCTCCCGCGACGTGAGGCAGGAATCTTTTTTTTTTTTTTTTTTTCATCCAGGGTTTCCTCCTCCTGACATGGAGAGATTGTCGTTATAGCTTGCGAATGGTCAGATTGGACAAACATTTTTATAGTGGTTTTAGCCACAATCGAGCTATAATTGAACACATACTATAGAAAATTAAGCCAATACCCAGGTGAGTTTAAAACTAAATGCAATCTTCTACCATCATCTTCAAAACGGTGTCTTGTTACAGATGTCTTTAAGAACATGTTGGCATTTTCTTGCGTATTAAATACGACAAGATTTCTTTTTTCTTTGTTTTTTCAACAAACTTTGTAGAAACGTTTTTTATCCGCGTTCGTATATCTCCTTCCAACGTTTAAAAACGTGTTTACACGCTAGGTCCAAACTAGTATGGTACAGTCACGGCCAATCAAAATGCTTTCTTTACAGTGTTAAAGTAATGAATATGTCAGCTTATTACCAGCCCACTTTTTTACATTTCCTTGTAGCGTTGGCAGACCTCTGGGTTGTTTTCCATTTTAATAAACACCGCGGCCCACCCATGTGTAACATATGAAAGGCTTAATAATTTATAATACACACAAATTTAGGAGAGTCACTCATCGTATTTATTTCACAAAATATGAAAAGTAATATGATATGTGTAGTTCACACACACACACACACACACACAAACACACAAACACAAACACACACACACACACACACACACACACATCTTAACAAGCCAAAAGCATAAATACATACCAATAAAACAAAAATTTTTAAATAAAGTACAACACATGAAAACTAATTTGAATATGAGCATACATTAACAAAAGTCCAAGAAATTTCAGTGCATAGTTATTTTAACAGAGAAAAAACAGCATTTAAATTTGTGAAATGTAAAAGTATTTAATTTCAACTAGTTACAAATTATTTATATTGCAGTTATAATAATAATCATATTGCAATTTTAATACTTGTTGTTGCACTAAAGCGTACTGCTTATAGTTTTAAGGATTTTGCATCAACACAAAATTACAGGTACATGTACTGTACATTATTGTTTTCTCCTCTATGCCCGCCTCCTAAAACACGAACGAATTTTTACAAAGCTCATTGGTCTGAAAAGTGAGGTAGTGTGCTCTGATTGGCCAGCTATCCAGTGCGTTGTGCCCTGTGGCGAATACCTCAAGTAGTCGTGTGGAAGGAAATCAGCTTTCTCAATGAAAATGCAGCCCTTAACACACTGTGATGCCCTGTCGGCCGGGACGACAAGACATAAACATTAAAACCCATTATAAATGTGATGTAAAGCATGATTTCTAGTGCGGTGTCCTCTTTTGGAAGGCCAAACAAAGTAGTTTACGCTTTCTCAATGAAAATGCATCACACACCGCAGAGTGTGAGCAGAGGCGGGCGGATTCTACCTGAAGGAGCGTGCACTTGTGCTTATCGTCAACCACATGTGACTACCTCCGGGCTGGAGAGCTCTCTTCGACCCCACGGTGAAAGCCGATCCAGTGATTCACAGTGCTTGAAGCTGCTGTATTTCCTCAGCGACCAGCAGAGATCAGCTACCAGGCATGGCTGCACGGATATCATCCTCTCTTTGGAGAGGCAAAACAAAGTAGTTTCACTTTCTCAACCAAACAAACAGCGTTTATACGACATGGCGGCAGCAGCAACAATACTACAACAAAGAATAAAAGGAACGCCTTCTTTCTTTCGCGTGAATATTTGGGCGGTGTTGCGTACAAATCTTCCCACATTATGATGTAGATATGTGTGGGAGGGGTGGGGGGTGTTAGAACGAGCCGTTTTAGGAGAGCATTTAGTCTTAACTTTGATAAAGAATATTTATATGGATTTGAGACTTTAGTCTTTGCAACTTTACAGATCTTCTTCATGCACCAAGAGCTTGTAACACTCCAAAGAGAAAGAAAAATTGAAATCGCATCATATGACCCCTTTAAATATCAATATAATCATTAAATATTACATGTAACTTGGTATAATTTTTTTTAATGTCTAATTGGTGCAATGATGAGTAGTGGTGATATTTATTTTGTACAATATTTGCAACTGGTTTTTCTCACAAATTAAAATTATTTCATGTTATAGGGACTACTGTACAGACATTTAGAAGTTGATTTTAAAATGCAAAGTATTTAAAAACAGAAAAAAAAAAAAGCTATGTAAAGCACTTGCATTTTTACAACACTATAAGTGTGTCCCAGCCAGGTAATGAGAGTTCGACACACATGTGTGTGTCTGCATCCTCACTTGAACCTTGGGGCATATACAGTAATATCGTCATATTAATTAGATCGAGAAGTGGTCAAGTGCAAAGGCTGCTAAGTGTGGATATTTGGACAAAGGCAAGAGTCACCCTCCAAAGCTAACAATTTTTGGTTCCAAAAAGTGGGTTAGGTTCTGGGGATGTTCTATTTTTACTCTCCTAGAAGGCAGGACCGTACCCTGCCATTGAGCTTCATATCAGCTGACTCAATATTTACATTCTTCAGCACAGAGCGACAATCAAAGAGAAAGAGACTGTGGTGAAGAGAGAGAAGATGGTGATGGAAGTAATCCTTGAAATATTTCCTGTTTGGGGATTGTATGTATAAAATAATATTAAAATAATATTATTGTGTATTGTCAAAAAGTTTGTAGTGTGGATCACTGCAACATTTAATCTGGTTCTCATGTTTAAGAATCTGTTATCTTGGCAAATCATTTATGCGCCCACTGACTTGGTTTTAAACCTGTATTGTTTTTCCAATTTATGGGACTTAAAACATTGTAAATGCACACACATGTAGGTCAGAAAAATCTACATTTTCTCAGGGGGAGCATGCCCCCGAACCCCAGACTAATCTCCATTTAGGGAGCTCTGTATTTATAAAAGTCTGCACACAGCCTGCTAGAAGGATCCCAAACCATTCTCCTAACCTCTTTACTGGGACACCGCTAGCAATAAGTCAGTAATCATCCGGCACTCATGGCAAAACCCATCTCGAGTAATGGGTCTGTTTACTAACCTGAGCGTAGATTTTGCAGTGTAATAGACTTAACATAAGTACTCTGAGATTATTGACTCTAGTTAAATCAGAATCAATTCAAGATGTAACAATTTATTATCAGTCGGGTAAATGTATTATGCCAATTCAGAGATATCAAATCAATACAAATCATCACATTCTCAAAGACCAGATCTAAGAGTGAGTATGGAGTGTATATGAACACACTGCACACTCTGACTCTCAACTGGCTGGCTAGAAGGGCCCTGATCTTCTTACAACATTTCCCTTAAGTACTTCAGACCAAAGCAACATTGATGCATTGATCACGTGATCGTTTACACCTTTTTGGGGACAGATGGTAACTCACATTAAAGACCCTGGGACCTGACACACCCTCTACAGTGAGCAAAATATCTCTAAACTCTTAGGATCTGTATTTACCTTTTTTATATTAATTGTAAGATTGAGACCATTGTACCAGTTGCCCTGAGAGAATTCAAATCATACCAGACATGACTCTGAATATTACCTGCATTCATGTAGAACATCATAATACTATAATAAAATGTTTTGTATGTATTTCATAAGATGGACAGAACTTGAAAGATGAGATTTTGTGTTGTTAGTAATAAAAGCAAAGAAATGCATAAAGCGTATCACAATTATTGGTGACTGATTTTTCTAAATAATGAATGTACTTAAACTTATATTTTTCTAAGCATTTATAGCAACAAGCATCACGACTTATGAAATAGTCACAATGTTTTTAACGCGTAGAAAAGACAAGAAGTTTTTTTTTTTTTTTTAGATGAATTTATTTATGAAGCATGTTGGGGTTTTGTTTTTACTTATTTTGTTTTTGTTTGTAGTTCTATGTGAATCTCTTTCCATGTGTTTGTTATATTACGCTACTAAATTAATTGTCAGTTGGATTAATAAGTTGTAACTTGAGCTGGATCTGAAGATCGATCTACTTACTCTGAATGTTTTTTGTATGTTTGCTGTCTTAGATTTTGAGTGAAACCGTGTGGATCCTTTGTGTTTTAAATGTGTAGCTGTAATAAAATCTTCCTCAACACTCACAGCATTATCTTTCACCACCAGTGTGTCCTCTCTTCTGATGACTTTTAACGATTGTGAACAACCTCTCAACACAAAGTATCTTAATGTGGTTCCTCTTTTGAATGAACTTTTCAGGTGACTCTTCAGGTGTGAAGCTCTTACAAATGTTTTTTTCCACACTGATCACATGGGTGCAGTTTCTCTCTGGTGTGGATGTTCAAGTGTCTCTTAAAGTGTCCTTTGCGTGTGAATCTCTTCCCGCACTGATCACATTGAACGGTGTCTCTCCAGTGTGGATCCTCAGGGAACACTGAGATTCTGTTTGCATTGTGAAACTTTTCCCCACTGAGTGCAGGTGAAACGTTTCTTGTCTCTTTCTTCAGTAAAGAAACTCTTTCAGTCTCCGTGAGAGATTTTTCTTCCAGTTTTGGACTGGTTCTCTCGATTGGACTCTAAAATATAAGTTAAATAGTACAATTTAATAAATGTAAAAAAGTTTGTAGAACTATGATGCCCAAAAGTTGATGACGGATACACAAATTATAAGGATTTTCACACACTTTTACAAAATGATTCAATGATCTTATCCAAAAGCGTATATACAGTTGCTTCTGTAGTGATAACTATTTGATGTTTGATATCAACTACAGAAATTATACATCAGATTATAAATACAATGTACCACGCATATACTATACGTAAAACTATCGGCATTGATTAAAACCATTTAAGCATTTTAACTGGGACCAATATTTTTCACGTAACAACACTCAGTGGATATAATTTGAAGCTATGTGCGCTTTCCAGTCCTAATTTTGTTACTGAGATAGAAAAGTATCGCATATATATTTTGAGTTGTTAATTTTTTTACACTCCTGAGCGTATTTCAACTACACACACTAAATCTGATGACTGCTGGTAACTTGAATGTTCTCAAGCCTCATCAATGCAAGGGAGGAGAAATAAACACAACATGTTTGTTCTTCAGGGTGTTTGATTTGCAGGGTTCTGGATCTCTCAATGTTCTCTATGATCCTTCAATAAACTCTGTATCTGCAGATTTCGCTTCTTCCTGAGGCTGAGATGCTGCTACTTGTGAATCTGAAAAACACATACAATAAAGATACAATATAACCAATCTAGAATTTATAAGTGAAAGAATAAAATAGAAATGTAATTTTAAAATTTGCCAGGTACACATAAATCACCATAAATAACTGAATGTGTTTTAGTTTTGTGTTTTATCTGAAAGCATGGTTTACACAGACAAGAATAAATGCTGTTGTGATAGGAATCTGTAATGTCAACAACACTGATCGTGTTTGTTTGCTGGTCTTGACGCAATTTAAAAGATCTTAATGTGTCAATGAACAGACTGAAGTCATCAGTATAATGAAGAGGTGAAAAAACAGGGACATTATCATGAAATAAAGAGGATTTTCCGCAGATGAAATATTGTGAGTCCAGACTATAAACACTCATTAAACAAGACCATTCAGGATCAGAGCAGCAGATCATCACTCTATTCTGCGTGTTTGCTTGATAGGAAACTGATATTCGCGTTCGGTCTTTGTTGAAAGACTAAAAAAACTGCCTAGTAAAACATAATACGATTATATAGTATATCCAGAAAAACGACAAACGATAAAACCTTAATAATTAAAGAGCATTCCCAGTACCAGCATCATCACTCCAACACACAACAATCATAACGAAACATATAAAAACACAAACCTCTCCAAGATCTGATCATGCTCGTCGACTGCTGTGAGAACTGTTTATAGTCAGCAGACGCAGAGAAAGAAACAAACCATCAGAAATTACCTCTTTGGATGTTGCTTAAATAAACGGTTTTTAAGGGGATGTTTTACAATCATTGGAAACACATTGAATAGACCGCGAAACCGCTCTCCTCACGAGACTCGACGCTGTGTTTTGAGCGCGCCGGGGGATGATCATCGCCACGACGTGAGGCGGAAATCTTTTTTTTTTATCAGTGTCATCCACCAGTGTTGCATTACTGCCATCTGCTGTCTCACTGTAACGTACTTTACGTAATTAAAATCGTCCGTCCTCCGTACATTAAAAAATATATTCCGTCATTGGTCATTAGTTCATAATCGTTACTATATTTTTACCTTTCCGCTACTATACCTACAGGTCATTCTCAAAAAATTAGCATATTGTGGATAAAAGTTCATTATTTTCCATAAGTGAATATAAAAGTACACTTTCAGATATTTTAGATTTCATCGCACACCGAACTGAAATATTTCAGGTCTTTTATTGTTTTAATAATGATGATTTTGGCATACAGCTCATGAAAACGCCAAAATGCCTATCTCAAAAAATTGCATATCATGAAAAGGTTCTCTAAACGAGCTATCTAACCTAATCAGTGCTGAATCAACTAATTAAACTCTAAACACCTGCAAAAGATTCATGAAGGCTTTTAAAAAACTCCCAGCCGGTTCATTACTCAAAACCGCAATCATGGGTAAGACTGCCGGACCTGACTTGCTGGTCCAGAGAAGGCCATCATTGACACCCTCAAGCGAGGAGAGGTGCAGGGTAAGACACAGAAAGAAAGAAATTTTGAACGAATAGGCTGTTCCCAGAGTGCTGTATCAAAGCGCAACTCAGTGGGGAAGTCTGTGGGCAAGGAAAATAGTGTGCAAAAAAACGCCTGCACATACGAGAAAGAGAGGTGACCGGACCCTGAGGAAGAGATGTTGGACGAAGGACCGATTTCCAGACCTTGGGGGACCTGCGGAAGCAGTGGACTGAGTCTGGAGTAGAAATCCATCATCCAGAGCCAACGTGCAACAGGCGTGTGCTTTTGAACCAGAAACAGCGGGCAGAAGCGACCTGACCTGGGCTACAGAGGAAGCAGCAGTCACTGGACTGTTGCTCAGTGGTCCAAAGGAACTTTTTTCGGATGTGAAAGCAAATTTTGCATGTCATTCGGAAATCAAGGTGCCAGAGTCTGGAGGAAGACTGGGGAGCAAGGAAATGCCAAAATGCCTGAAGTCCAGTGTCAAGTACCCACAGTCAGTGATGGTCTGGGGTGCCATGTCAGTGTGAGTGATTGTCTGGGGTGCAGTGTCAAGGGCAGGGGTCAATGCAGCTAGTATCAGGAGATTGACATGGAGCACTTCATGCTTCCATCTGCTGAAAAGCGTTATGGAGATGAAGATTTCGTTTTTCGGCACGACCTGGCACCTGCTCACAGTGCCAAAAACCACACTGTAAAAATGGTTTACTGACCATGGTATTACTGTGCTCAATTGGCCTGCCAACTCTCCTGACCGAACCCCATAGAGAATCTGTGGGATATTGTGAAGAGAAGTTGAGAGCCGCAAGGAACCAACACTCTGGATGAGCTTAAGGCCGCTATCGAAGCACCACCTGGGACCTCCATAAACACCTCAGCAGTGCCACAGGCTGATTGCCTCCATGCCACGCCGCATTGAAGCAGTCATTTCTGCAAAAGGATTCCCGACCAAGTATTGAGTGCATAACCTGAACATAATTATTTGAAGGTTGACTTTTTTGTATTAAAAAACACTTTTCTTTTATGGTCGGATGAAATATGCTAATTTTTGAGATAGGAATTTGGGTTTTCATGAGCTGTATGCCAAAACCTCATCAGTATTAAAAACAATAAAAGACCTGAAATATTTCAGTTGGTGTGCAAGAATCTAAAATATATGAAAGTTGAAATTTTTATCATTACATATGGAAAAAAAAGAATGAACTTTTATAACATATTTAGGCTGTTTTTGTGTGAATGTGTAAGGCAAACCGTTTACAATTGATGATCTTATAGACTAAGTGGCGCGCTTACTGGGTCTGTTCAGGAGAGGGGAAGCTCATTGTTCTGGTGCTACATTCATAACGCTGAGCCTGCAGCCTACTAAGTATCATAATACAAGATGCACTGAGATGAAGGAATGAAAACTGCGCAGTTTGACGATCTAAAAAAAAAAATAAACTCTGTTTAAAACATGACCCGAAAACAAGGAATGTGTTTCGTATAGATTGTTGAAATGTATGATGAAATCCAGCAATTCACGCCAAGCAAAATATCAAGAAAATAGCAAATGCAGCAGTATTTTATTTCGGACTGAACTTGAGAAATCCGCGATGTTAGACTGAGGCGCGAATAGCTTAGATGAATTTGTTTTAGTACAGTAATCCCCGCTGTCAGCTTCTTCGAAAAGGAGATGCAGTTCTTTTCTAGACGACCCTCCAATCATCACGCAGGGATTGCTGTGGAGTCCGTTGCCAGGGAAACTTAAAAATTCACTCCCAGAGACGTGTAAAACGTAGGGCCCGGGACATCATCGCAAGCGTTATCCAATGGACAACAATTCTAGGTTTCGAAGCGCTGAATCCATTACCCATTTACACATTTTAGGGTAATCAAAGCAGCCCCACTTGTTTAGATAGTCATGAACCTAACTTTGGGCTTCACATAGGATTAATGCACTGGGACCCATTGGTGACATTAAGATGAGAACAAATCGGAGTGTATATATATATATATAGGTAACGGATATCTAATACGAAACTCGTATATGGCGATGGGGGGATATTGTGGTTTTGTGTGTGCATTTGTGGCCCATGGGCGATATGGAAAATGTCCAACGGTACAAAATAGTACTAATATTTGACCATTAATTTTGTGACATTCCTAAGGGAAGCACTTGAGCTTCCCTTTGGCAGTCTTAAAGAAACTCGCCAAAAGATATATAGGAAACCCTTCAGGGATAATTAGATATTATAGAGGGGGAGTATAAAAATTAACCATGGGCAATTACCGTGCAAGGGTATGCGAGCGATGTGAAAATGTCCACTTTGTATGTAGGAATGGGCAGAGAAATTAAGGACCTGGGTACACTTTAACCATTCAAGCGTTCCTTTTAGGTTCTCGCGGCCACAGTTTTCAAAAAGTATTTAACCTAAACCGCCTAGATGAGCGCGGGGGACAGATGAGCTCGGACACATGACGCCTCAGTTACCCCGGGGTGTGGTGTGGGCTGCCGCGAGCCCTCTTTTGATTGATGACAATAATGTAAAGGCCGGACGGTGCTGCGGAAACCGGCCGAAATATACTTTGGCCTTTACGCGAATCAGCAACACGGCCGTTTTTTTGCTTATTGCAAACTCTTGCTGTATGGGGACTTGGCCCACAAAACTGCGTTGCAATGGCAAAATCATTTTTCCAAAAAGTTAATTTATGCTGACCAAATATGGAAGTCTGTTAACGCCCCGTAACAAAAACAGGCCCAGAGGGACGCTGAAGACGGACGCACCAGAGAAAAACTACTGTCGGCAGGCGATTTAACTCCAATGTCACATGATGCCCCACAATCTATTGGAAGAGACAATTCCTCAATATTGATTTGATTTGGGGGTTTATATTTTGAATGGTGTTTCTGAGAGGGGAGCTGTGGCTGGTCTTCTGAACAAGGTTACAGGGGTTTATAATTTTCCACAACAGCCTTGTTTTTTTTCAGGGCAAACATTCTGTTTTTTGGTTTCAAAATTGGGTTATTTATTAAATCCAAACTGATTTGTGTTGATTATTATTCTATGAACTAAATGATAATGAAACATGGAAAATATTAAAATTATAATTGTGTATTATTGAATTTATATAACACCAAAAATTTAACCTAACTGTAAAATTACAGGATGTAGGTTAAATAAAGATGGTCAGTCTTTTATTTTTTTCTTCCTTTAGGGGAAAAAACAAAATCAAAGAAAAAAAAAATAAACCAATTTCTGTTTCTAATATTCTTGTTCTGTTGCCTCGACAAAAAAACAAAAATATTATGTGGGGTTTTCCAGCGGGATTTTTTTGTTTTTTTTTTTTTTATTATTATTAATTATTTTTTTTTTAACCCAGGTCAATTTAAAAATAACCACATTTTCAGAAGCTGTAACAAACATACCGTGAAAAACCTTGATTACCGCTGGGCTTAAGGTATCATTTGGTCAAAAAGGTTAATTCATACCGTGCAAAAAAAAACTCTAATATTTACACACGGCCCTATAGAGGATACACAAATTATATTCAATTTTGTTTGTATTAACCATTGAACGTGGGCATTTAAAACATTACATTACATCAAAGGTTTCCCAAAAACTAGGGGGTTTTGTGACTTTAATAAAAAAGCAATCATAAGTAAATCCATAAAAAATGATTTGCAGTAACAATAAATATTTTTTAAAACAAACCAATCAAATAAAATTAAATAAATTGCTAAAATGTTCACATTTCATTTGTTTCCGCATTGTCATGGGACATAAACAAAACCTCAGAGAACCATGAAAAGGCCCCCAAAATGTGATAATTATTCTAAATCAATGTATTCATCAGTAGTGATGGCAAATGATGAAAGGGTACTTAAACCTGCATGATTTTTATAAATCATATCACAAATGCTGTCGCTGATCCAGACTGATCTCGTGAGAATGTCCACACAAACTGGACGGCTTTCCGAGTAAATTCAGCGGTATTAAGCTATTTTAGAAAGGACAAACACACATTTTAACAGAGGAACATAGGGAATTAGGGAGAATAAATAAATATGATACTACCTGAATTTAATATGACTCATGTAGCCCATAATAAAGGAACTGCAGTCGGATTACAAGTATTTTAAAGTGGAATTTAATCTAATTACAAGTATTTAATTTTGAATCTGATAAACATAATCCAGATTACATATAATCGTTACTTACAGCTCGGTCTACACGCCCTCTACACCACGAGCTTTACTAAGTGCGGTTGCCAGATATCCCTGATCAGAGCTTTGACGCTGTTACCAAGGAACATTTTCTGGCCAGCTGTTAGCTTATTTAAGCAATCTGGCAACATGTGCACGAGCTCGCTCCTCATTACAGAGCACCGCCGCTGGATGATCTGACAAAGCTGGACAAAAAGTGGAGAATTTATCGATCTAATGAAAACGCATCATGATATCTTGTATATACTGTTTGTGATTGTGGAAGCTGAATAAATGCACTACTCAACGCTCTGTTTAATACAGAGAATAGGTCTACTGCAGTTTGGAAATCAGTGGACTATCACTATTAGGAAATTTCACTTTATAATTTATTCTTTGTTTCACCAGTTGTCATAACGTAGGACCAGACTGAGTGCATAAGTCTTTCGGTTTTATTATTATAATAAAACGCGTAATAAATCAGCACATTACATGAGATAAACATAAACCATGTGTATGCAGTCCACATTATATTGCTTGTGGTTACGGGTTGAAAGAGGCAATACCTGAAACACACAGAAGGTAATTTCTCAAATAACAACAAACATTACAGATTGATCAGTGAGCCATAAACCATTATCGCTGACGAATGTGACTAAGATTTCATGACCGGGGGGGGACTAAACCTGGACTAAAATGCTCATACATTTTCATTGACTTAAACTTGACTAAACAAAAACAGCGCCAGGGATGACTAAAATGATAATAAAAGTTACATTTGAGTAAAACTAAGACTAAATTAAAAAAGGCGGCCAAACTAAATACTTGATGTGCCGGGATAATTAATTACTAATTCTTATTGCTTAAAATGTCAAGTTTTCATGACTAAAACTAGACTTAAAATGTTGAGACTGTTAGCGATTTAACACTAACTAGGATAAGGTTGACTCAATATGATAAAAAACGAACAAGGGCATTGAACCGGGGTCCTAAATCGTATGTATATACAACTTATTCTAATCTCACATTACTATTAAGGATGGATAGTCTGAACATTGAGACACAGGGCCATTTCTTTATCAAAGAACCACTGGAATCATTGACTCAAATGATTTCATAAGTGAGTGTCACAAACAACGAATTCTTCAGGAACGAACACTGCTGTGTGTGCTCAGAGGACTCAAATATGAACTAAAATGTATATGAAATACTCATTTAATTCTGTAAAAATGTCACATTTTCAATCGTGGTTTCCAGGGAAAACTTCACTCTCTTGGTCGTGTCATTGTTGCTCTAACTAGGGTGTATGTTTTAATATAAGAACTAAGTTACATTTTTTAGGATTTCTTCTGTGTGAGTTGCGTTCCTTTGTTTGATTTCTCCACGAGATTCTCGCTCAGACAGGACTGTGTGAGCTCAACTGACATCGACCTTGTTGTTACTGAATCCATCACCAATCACCGTTTTTACCAGGAATGTAATAAAATCAGAATCATTCATAGTGCTTCCTTATTAGATGTTTTAATCAGATTAGTTGTCGGTTGGGCAAGGTAATTCCTCTTCTTTCCTTTTTGTCCTGGACAAAGCATTAATTATAGGCTCTGTTACTGTATGTAAGCTTCAGCCGCCAGAGTATTTGTAGGGAGTAGACATGTTGCCGCCACTGATGAAATCCACACACATACACACACACACACACACTAACGATTTAACATAGACGGATAGTAATAACGATTTAACCTAGACGGATCGTAATACACACACACAATATATGTACAAACATTTTAATACCTCATTGATGGGAAGGATGAAGTCAGCCTAACCTGTTTGTTCTTCAGTGTGTTTGATTCTGCAGAGTTCTGGATCTCTCATGTTCTCTCAGTCCTTCCAATAAGCTTTGTCTCTGCAGGTTTCTCTTCTTCCTGATGATCTGATGCCTTCTACTTGTGAGCTGAAATAAAATAACTAATACTCAAATATGAGTCCATTATCTATTATGTGTTTTATTGCTCGTCCATTAACACAAGGGCACATAAAATATATAGAAACCATATAATTAAAAGAAAGAGCCAAATATAAACACTGTAAGAACTATAAAAGTGAAAGAATAATACACACATTAAATATATAATTTTACAAAAGGTGCAAGGTACACATAAATCACCATGGTCGTTGAGTGTTACTGGATATGTATTTAGTTTTGTGGTTTTATATGAAAACATGGTTTATCACAGACTAATGAATAAATGTCTGTTGTGATAGTTTCATCTTGTTAATGTCACAATAAATGATCTTGTTGTTTTCTGAGTCTTGACGGCAATTAATAATGATCTTAATGTGTCAGTAGAACAGATCCTGAAAGTCATACAGTATAATGAATGAGGTGAAAATAGGATCTCTTATCATGAAATAAAGAGGATTTTGCATCAGCTGATAATATTGATGAGTCAGACTATAAACATATTAAACAAGACGATCGGATCAGCAGCAGATCATCTCACTTTATTCTGATGTGTTTGCTGATAGAAATGCAAGTCTTATCAAACATTGTGATTTGTACGATGCATCTGAACAAAATCTATGTTATTTATTTACTGCATTCATAACAACAGAGTATTTCCACATCTTACTGT
>NW_024872949.1:0-11128 GCF_018340385.1 Cyprinus carpio
GGACAGTTTCGATTCGCAATAAACCGGGATGAAAAAAACGGTTCAACCTGTTATTTTACAGAAAGCTCGAGCGTAAGTCTGAGCCATTGGCAGATGACGTATAAATGCGCGTGCAACTTCTATCAAACATTCACATCTATACAAGTCAGTAATCATACACTTTAGTCAGTTAAAAACCTCATATTCACGATAAAGTTTACAATTAAGATTTTTGCAACAATGCACCCAAATACATTAACAGCAATAATGTGCATACGAGGATTTAAGTCTTGAAGATATGAAGTAAATAAATTAGGTGTCATCACCGCAGAAACCATGATCCACTTACTATACATAATCCATTACGATTTATTTGTTATTAAATAAACTTACGTTTCGGCCAGATTGCCCTTCATGGCAAGCCTTCGGTTTTACCTGCGCTCATAACATTATAAGCAGAGAATCAGTTCAGAATCAATCACCAAAAAAGAACCAGTTTCTGTTCAGACGCCAGCTGTGTGTCAGTCTGCTTCACGCTGAATCACGCATGTGCAGTAAATCATCAACTCATCGGTCCCTTGGCCTATTCACCCCTATTCCGCCCCGCCCATTTTTAATACTTCCGGCGATTTCCGCCTTTTGGTCATCCGACTTCAGCTAAACTGATACGGCACGTCCGGGTTACTAGTTCAGTAGTTGTACGATTGTTTATAGCTTGCTATAACTGTGGCGAAATGACAAAGAACGTTGAATACTGTAAATGTTATAAATTGGAAGCACAATGAAACTTTCTTAAGACTATCAAATGGTCTCAAATTGTCCCATCCATCGTCGCTGTTAACGTGGATAATGTTAGAACCGAACGTGCACCCAGCCAGTTGAGCAGTCTCTAAACCTCTCAGCGTGGGTGCTGGTTAGTTCTTTTTTGTGCTGTTAACATTCACTAAGTTATAAATGTTTAAAAGTATATTAACGTGTTTGTGACATACACAGCTGCTGACTTGATGACCATCATCAGACTAAGTATTTTGTCTAATAACTTAATTGTACAGGAGTAAGGTGAGTGAACATTTATAAATTACACATTGTGAAAAGCTGGAGGCTGAACTTTGAAGTGAAAACGCGCTCTTGGCATTCCGGGTGTGCATTATTATTAGGGCAGATTTTCTTTACAGATCAAATGAGCCAAAAAAGATATTGATAATTCACTTATAAAAGATCAAATAATAAAATGAATAGTTATTAAGATTGATGTGGTTTGGAATTGGTTTAAAAAATATACCAAAAAATATGGTCAGTGAAAATCAACTTGCCTAGTAATTCTGCACAGTGTCATATGCATAAATGTAAGGTAAAGGTAAGATTGGTAGACTTGAGTGTACACTAGACAGTGTAACATTAAGTCTAATCCAATGAATAATGTAGGTAAACGTCAAGTGTAATAATAATGAAATGGATCTGAAATAAGGACCACTATGGAAAGCTTTGAAATGTATTTTAAGTTTGTCAATGTTTTGTAGCGGGGACTGACGGCCTGTAAGCTGCTCATCTGGGTTATCCCTCACGAGCAAGTTCTGCTACATGTCCCCGACACAATGAGCACATTCTGTGCCAAGGACTGTAGCTTTAGAATAAAAAACCTTTATTTAAGTATAGCTCCTCGTGTTCAGATGGTGAGTTTTCATGCAGGGCCACCGGCTGCTTTCTCCACAAGATACTTGCAGCTTTGTAAGTGTAAGTAAGCAGAAATGAGAATACTTAGGGTTAGGGAATAGGCTATTAGGTAATTGGAGGGGGATAGGAGGAGGGCGGTGGGTGAAGAATGGAAGCTAAGTTTTACATAAGTTTCTATTTTTTTTTAAATAGCGCAATCAGGAACAGTAATGTGATTATTTTTAAAAAAAGAGTAATAAGTAATTTGATTACATTTTCAGAGTAGACTTGACGAAAAACATTGCTCCCTAAAATGGAGACATCTGCACAATACAAGTGTGTACCTGCTGCTTTATATGTATTAAGCCACGCTAAGTGTTTTAAACTATCCCTGCCTCTGGAGAATGCTGCCCGGAAGACCGAGTACCAGATGCTGTTGCCACATGACGTTTACACTCAAACGGATTCCTTTTACACTGAAATGCCTTCTGTTTGCACTGAAAAGTTCACGCACATCCACATATGAAATCACTTGCATATATGTGTATACACAACTAAAGCATGCATCTTTCTCATCAGAACTGTATTAATTTGTGAATTATATTTTGTATGTTTGCGCAAGTGTTTTGTGGGTGTGTATGCATGGATCAAGTTTATATGTATATGTCAGTGTCTATAGGTGTATGCATGCATCAAGTTTATATGTATACACAAGTAATTCATGTGTATGGCATTATTACTAACATATTATGTGTTGGTATAGACGTGTATTACGGTATATATGCATATATGCATTTTGAACATCCAGTAGTATAGATGTTAATGCAAGTAATTATAGGTGTATATGCATGTGTTTCATATATGTATTGATAAGTGAAGTTTGATTTAAATTCTATGCGGCACCTCGTAAACCCCTGCTAGTGAATGCCATAACTACATGTCATATTACATAGCAATTACATAGGAAATAGCCATTTTATGGCTTCAAAACACTTGTAATACAAAGTATGAGGAACATACAAAATATATAATGTTGTTACTACAGAAGCAGATATTAACATATAGCTAAATGAAACACACTGCAGCACTAAAAGTAATGGGAAGAACTGTCTATAAACAAGGTAAATTAGCATGAGACCAGTGTCCCATATATATATCAGACTAAATCAACCCTTTTATACAAGCACTTTCGGTCAAACCTACATAATGAAGATGGGGTAAGATTTTAACCATTCCCATTTTATTGCTTGTCATTCTGAAGAACCAGTGTATGCTACCTTTAGAGTATTAAATATTTCCATTAGCTAACAGGACTAAATAGCTGAATATATCAATGATCACTAAGTAAAACTTAACTTGAGTCTCTTTAATTTCACTCATTAATTTATAAATAATTTTATTATAACTGCTTTAAATGAAAGTATTATAATAATTGCTACTATTATATGACTTGGTATATCATCCTAGACATGCAGTCAAATTTACTGGAGAATGGAGTCCCATTATCTTAGCATTTTACACTCTCTGGATTAAATGAAACAATGGCAAGTCAGGATTCAATGTTTTTCTTTCTTTGACTGCAGTGTGTATTATCCATTAATTTTGCTGTGTAATGTAAATCATAATTTATACTATACTCCTCAGATAAGTACAAGCTATATTATTTCTAATGTATGTGTTTATTTTGTAATTTTGTGTATCAATGGATTCTCTATGGCATAGCTTTCTGGATTTTTACCTTAAATTCATGTATATGATTTTGGCTATCCCAGCATCATGTGATTTCTTATGTTGCATGTTTAATTCAGATATTTGTCTACTATCTACCCGTTCTTGTAAAAGTAATTTTCAACATTAATACAGTGATGGTATATGACAGATATGTGGTAAATATGTGTAGACTACTGAATTATTTCTCATTCAGTAAATGACTCAATCAGAGGGGAATTCTTGAATGCATCCTTTTCTGCTGGCTTTCTCTGCATTTTTTTGTATGTGTGTTGGAATCTGTATTTAACATCGAGGCTATAACTTTTATGTGGCTCTAGTATTGAAAAGCTTATATTGTGAGAAAACCGGCTAGTTTATTTAAACTTTCCTGTATTTCTACAGCTGCAAATAAATGTGATTGGATATGCACCATTATTATTATATATTTTGGATATGCAGTATTGATATATTTCTTGCCTATACATCTACTTGATTGGAAAATGCAGAAAAGTCCAATAGAAGGCTGAAATAAATTTTATATATAGCCATAAAATTAAGCATCTGTTTAAAATTATTACCGTGGAGTGTTGCATTGTTGTTTGATGTGCTGTATACCTGCTTATGGTTCTAAGAGCTTGCCATTAGAGGTTTAAGTAATTTCATGGTAATTGGAATTCCTACTTTGTTCTCCGGAAGCGTTAAATCCCTCTTATTTATGGACTGAATCTGACAAGACTACGAGAAGGAAGTAATGAGACTGTTTTTTTAAAGGAATGTATGAGTAAATATTTTCTTATTCAAATCTTAGATCTTGAACACTCTATTTTCTGCTCTTTTTGTGTGCAATTCTAAAAACAACGTATTATAGAAATCAATCTATTTCATTGAATTCAATTGCACAGGTTTTATCACTTAGAAGAAGTTTTTTTTCTTACGTGAAAACATTAAATAAGTGTACATGATTCTCTCAAGTTGTGAATTTGTGACGTGACATTCAAGCCAGTATGGTGACCCATACTCAAATTAGTGCTCTGCATTTACCCAACCCATCCGAGAAGTGCACACACACACAGGCAGTGAACACACACACCACACTGTGAACACACCGGAGCGATGGGCATGCATTTTTATGCTTGCTGCGGCCGGAGGAGCAGTTGAAGTTGCGATGCACGCTTGCTCAGGGGCACTGGGCCAGTCAGTATTGAAGGTGGAGAGAGAACTGTACATGCACTCCCCCACCCACAATTCCATGCCGGCCCGGGGCTTCGAACTCACAACCCCGCCGATTGGGAGTCAGACTCTCTAACCATTGAGCCCGCGACTCCCCACGACTCCTGTGTTTTTATGTAGTTTTTCGCATGTGCGCAAATCTTTTTTAGTTTCATTAAAGTATAACATGACTGTATGCTTGATGAATGGGCACACAGAATTTCTGTTAAGACAGAGTGTCAAACTCTATTCCTGGAGGGCTGGAGGCCCTGCAGAGATTAGATTCAACCCTAATTAAACACACCTTATCCAACCTTATCAAGTCCCTTCAGGCTTGTTTGAAAGCTACATGGTATGTATACTAACTTAAAACAAAACTCTGGCAGGGCTCCGGGGCCCTCCAGGAGTCTGATTGTGCGACAACCCCTGTGTTAAAGAGGTGAAAGTACAAAAATCCAGTGTGTGGGCACTAGCCATATCTTTATATAGTTATATTTACATTTACATTGACATTAGCAGACACTTTTATTCCAAAACAACATACAAATGAGATCAATGGAAGCACTCATAAACAACAAAAAGCAAATGAGATGCAAGTGCTTATAACAAGTCTCAGTTAGCTTAATGTGCAGTAAAATGGAGCAAGTGTTTTTAAATCATATAATAAATAAAAAAGAAAAAAAAGATAGAATATGAAAAGAATAGAGCAAGTGAGTGTTGAAGCCTCTTTTTTGCTGTTGTTAATTGTATATAATAAATAAATAAAAAAAGTTTGGTCCCATTATTAAGTGTCCCTGATACCGTGTACTTACACATAGTAACTACCCCGATGATGTACATAGTAATAGTGACCACAGTGTAAGTACACATTGGTACATATTAATCTAGAGCTGTAATGTTTGTGTGTAACTACACATATTTACACAACCCACTGAATGGTATGTGTAAGTACAAATGTGGCAAAGTACAAATGTGTAACAGCGACAGTGGTAACAACACTTTTGGTGATCGAAAGTAACAAATGTGTAATTCGGATAACAGCACTGTTTGAGTTAGGAAACGTGGTTACACTTTATACTAGAATTTCATCATGTAACTTGCTATTGATGCTAAAAAAGCAGCCGGCCAGTACAGTAAGGCTTTAATCTAATACAATGAGTCGGTTGACTTTCCATGAATGTGTTACCCTTTATATTAACCCAGTGGAACCGTTCCTGAGAGTTACCAATGTAAGTACACAGGTATTACAGTGGTGTGCACCACACTCCAACTCGAGATCCAATTCCCCACACTTTACACTATCCCCTAAACCCTACCCCATCTCCACCCCATGAATCCCATTTCCACCACTAAACCTACCCATCTCCAACCCCTGGCTTACGATGGTTTCAATTACCTCTTATACATATTGTTATTACAAAATGTAGTTATATCAGGATAGAGCTCAGGATAAAGCCTGAACCCAGAGAAATATACGGTATATATTATATATGGTACGGTATATATATAGTATATTATACCGTATTGTGCTTGTTAACGGTGATGCTAGATGACGAGCTCCAGCTGGGCCAGACTGATTGATTGTGCTGCCTCCTGACCTTGTTAATTTAAACATCAGTTTTCAACGAGGTTCGCACTACTATGGTAGCGCATCTAGTATCATATTTGGCGTGACTGTCCAGAGGGCGGGTCCCCCAAATAACTCCCCAAAAAGAAGCTATGGTATGAGACAGCAGCTGGACAGAAACTTTTGAGTAGCCCCCCGAAAAATATATCATGCCGCCTGATGAAGAAAAGTGGAGTGTGTGCGAAGGGCCAAAAGAGGGGCACGATGGTGAGGCCCAGGTAAGGGACACTCACTGCGTCAGAAGGGAGCTGCAGCTCTGCTGCACCGAAGTGGAGAGCTCCTCTTGAATCTGAATTCGTGGTGTGGGTTTAAAGCATCAGATGGAGGGCTCTCACTGCGACCCCAGAGAATGGAGACACAGCTCTGCTGCACCGGAAGGGGGAGCCCCGTCCGACGCTGAAGGCTCAAAACGATGGACGTTGGGATCTCACTGTGACCGAAGGGAGCCACGGCTCTACTGCATTGGAAGGGATAGTCGCTCTCCAAATGCTAAATAAGCCTGAAACTCGAAACGGACAGATGGAGGCAGCTAACAATCTAAGTATCGCCTAGCCCGGTTGGCTGGTGAGTGGCACTGTCAAATTAGCAGGGCACTGCGGCGGCAGTATCGAATTAGCAGGGTGCACTGCCGGTGGCAGTATCACATGAACGGGGCACTGCGGCAGCAGTATCAGATGAGTTGGGGCCGGGGCGATTCTAGGATTTTGATTTTAGGGGGGCTCAGCCCCCAATAAGGGTATGATTAAAAAAAATATTATTTGACTATTAGGGTAGGTGGTATGCTACAACCTTACTGCAATCCACTTTTCCATTGTATTCCCTGTATTTTTCATATATGGGTAGTAGGTTCATAGTATGACTGAGCCATACCACAACACTGTAATAAAAAAATAACTATTGGATCTCCCTGTTGACCACGAGAAAATAGCGGAATGTTGATTTTTTTTTTTTTTTTTTACAATGAGACCTCCGGATTCAATTCACTGTACACTACTAAATGGTATCCACTACTCACAAATACATCATGCTTCATAAGTTTTTATCCAAATGGACACGGCAAGCAAAGCAGTAAGGCAGAATCTGTACTTCTGTGAGTACTCAAAGCCAAGCAAAAGTTTGATGAAACCAGCTTGGTGGAATGATCTTTTTTTGTAAGTCCAAAGTTCTCCTAGGGATAATAGTGTAATTTTGCTGTTTTTGGGCCTGTTGTCCTTTTCACCTACGTCACATGATCTAAAGGTTCAGCTGCTGTCTGTGCTTCATCTGACATTTGTTTCTCTGTATGTACTGTCCTCTCTCTCCTGACCTGTCTTCCTCTTTCTTCCATGCCTCTCTCTGTCCCTGTACCTGTGACAATCATCGTAAATGATAGTTTGGTAACTAAAGAAATCTTAAATTCATTTGTATTTTATTAACTGACCAGACAAATTATCCAAAAACAACTGTTTTCACTTTCTCACCTCGATCATGATCTTGTGCCTTTCTCTGATGTGCCTTCATCAATCTTCTCTGCCTCCACTTCATTCACTTTTTGCACTGACTTTTCTGAGAAACCAAAAAAATAATTTCAGTTCAGTTGAATAATTTCTTGTTGAGTGTCAATAATGTCAGGAGTCAGGAGTCAGGACATTTGTGTTTATCCTTTGACGATACCACTGCTTTTTCTTATAAAACTGTACAGGGAAATTGGCAGCAATTAAAACATGTCAGGGTTCAACTGACTGCCCCTGAAATGAAATCTTGGGGACACACACCGGGTATTGTGTGTGCTGAGACGGCAGGTGTCTTACGTTCTATTCTCATATGCGCTGCCCTGCCTCATCTGCATAACCTACTCCCACAACCCCACGACAAGAAAAAATTTCGTATATCCATCTCCTACTCCCGCACGCTAATTTTTTTTTTTTAGCTTTTTAGCCTTTATAATCAAACAATACGGTGGGATACTCATAAACGTCCACAACCATGAAAATTGATCGTCATTTAAAACATATTTTAAACTAACCAGCTAATATTCATTAAAGACATATAGACCAAACCCTGTATTAATGTAATTGCCTATTGGCAATATGTATTAATCTGTTCTATAAATTTATTTGCTATTTATTAAAAATAACAACATGAATTATTCCCAATTTGCCACTTCTATAAATCAAGTACAAATCTAGTATAAATAGTATAAATCATAGAAAATCAAAAATCCCTTTACTCTACGCTTACTCTAATTTATGTATCACTCGACACTCCTCCCCTGATTCATTATTACTTAATAAAAAACTATATTGAAATAATACAAAACAAAATAACTCCACATCTCTCTCTGGGCCATCTAGTGCTTTCAGACAATGATGTGTGTCATTTCTGTGCATGGCTGCATAATGTACATGTCAAAATACATTATAGATATGTCTGTAATTGTAAAAAAGTACAATTTAAATAAATCATGATCGTTTTTTTCTGAATCTAAAGTATGTTTTCCATGCTTGGTGTTAATCACTGTAAGTTTGTATGAGGAATAAAAAACAACTATCACACAAGGGCTGAACACAAGGGCTGGTTTTGGGGGTGAACCCCTGAACGCAGCCGCAAGTGTTTGGTATTCGGATGAGAAACCGAGCCGTTCCCCGTGTGCCTCCCAATGCTCGCAGTATACAATTACATTATGTAAACTGCAATGTATTTATGGACAAAGAACTGCACCGATGCAGATGTAATATAATAGCATTAGCAATCTATCAATAAACGCAAGCCACACACGACACACACCTTGTGTGCTCATCTGATGTTCGCTCTGAATCCTCGGCGCCCCTGCAGATTGAAAAAATGCGCTAAATCCCAAGCAGACTCAGATTAAGGGGAGGAGCCGAAACTTGACGTCAGCAAGCTGCCGCCGTTTCAAATGAGTTTTTTTAAAGGGGAACTGAAGCGAATCAAAAATTTATTAATCAAATATTTTTTTTACGGGGGGCTGGCAGCAAGTTTAGGGGGGCTGAAGGCCCCCTAAAATGGGGCCTAGTGACCGCCCCTGAGATGGGGCACAGCGCGGCAGTATCAAATGAGCAGATTGAGCAGGGCACTGCAGCGGGGGGCAGTATCCAGCATGAGCAGTGCACTGCAGTGGTTAGCTTCAAATTTCATTTAAATTAGAGTTACACTGTTAAAACCGACACAGTAACTTAACTCAAACCATTTGAAGTAAAACAGATTGCCTTGATTTAAACCATGTAAAGTTGTTTAAAACTTTGCAATTAAGTAATTAAGTGATTAACTACCGTGCTGATTCTGTGATGAACAGCTGCTGTTAACAAGACAGAATCACTGAAGAAAAGAGAGAAACACAAGAACTACTACAACTGACTTCAGACACAGCCTTAGATGAAATCAACTGAAATAAAATACATTAAATCTCTCAAGATCTGACTAAATAGGCATTGAATAATTTGTTTGGTTGAATACAATGAAAGATATTGTCAAGAGCCAGTGGTTCTGTCATAATCAGTTAAATATAAAAGACTTTCCTGAACATTTTGTGCATATACATCCTTTTTTCTATGTCAGGAATTAGCCACACACAGACATCAATAATCAGAATATGAACCTCAACAATGGTGACAAAGAATAAAAAAAAAAAAAAAACATGCTGCAATGCATGCTGGGTACTATTGTAATACAAAACTCATCCATGGGTCTTTTTTTTTTTTTTTTTTATCGTCAGCATGGTTTGAGGTCATATGCTGGATTATTGATGTCTGAGTGTGTACTAATTGACACCATAGAAGACCAAAACTGTTTTGGAAAAGTCTTTATAGTTCCACTGATTATCACAGAGCCACTGGCTCATTCGAAATCACGTGTACTATAATCAATCAAAATAATTACCAACAACAACTATTTCATCAGAGATTGACTCCGAACAGTTCAATAATGATGATTATGTCACCAATATACAGTTTAAACAAACAAACACCATAGTCTACCAGTTTATAGTAAAAAAATGTTAGTGGTGTTTAGCATGAAAGTCACTGTAAGTTGCTTGGGATACGTTTATTGGGATAGCGCTTTTTACGATAAAAAAATCATTGCAATAGCAACTTTACAGAAAAATTAAAGGGGTTTTCACAATATTTAGTAGTAGCGTATCAGTGGTGACTGTCAGTTCATGGCACTTATGGCAGAAAGGGGGGGGGCCCCGACTATGTTCAGAAATGCGAAGAGACATCAATAGGGAAAAGACGTAACAAGACCAGGAAAGACGAGGTTACACTATTAACAGCAATTGCGTGTAAAGTCACAAACTTATTAGGCAAAAATGGTGGTAGTTTCTGTATGTTGTTCTCTGGCGGCTTAGCAGCATAGTTGGAGAGGTCCTCTGAGGGGGTGGCATCATCTCTTAATCAGGCTCGTTGGCTCGGATTCCAGACTGGAGCTTGTGTAAATCCTAGGTTACCACAGGATGTAAATCACGTGGCAAAACATGAGAAAACAAATAGAGGCATAATTAAGCGTAAGCTCAGCGTGATTCCAGCCAAGTAAAATAAATTAGTTGTACCCAAGATTAAAGCATAATAATGCGAATTGATCAGATAATACGGCAGTCCAAAATTATGAGATGCATGTTTGAAAATGCTTGAGAAGGAATAGTAGGTAAGCGGAGCTAAAGCCTAAGGGCCTTATAAGTAGTAACATCTTTTTAACTGATACGGAGACTTAATAAGTAGCAGGACAGCGACTGTAAATTGGGTATATGTCATTTTTTGACTGGTAAAGGAATCTAGCAGTGCTTTTTGACTACTGGTTAGCTTGTTTATTGAGGATGCAGGACAACCCCCTGCAGTGCATTACAATAGCCAGTCTAGCAGTCATGAATGCATGAACTAGCTGTGCCTCAGGAAAAGGTAACATGTCGTCGTAGTGGCAAATGTTTCTAAGATGGAAGAATGCTGTTGTGAT
>NW_024872949.1:11209-11278 GCF_018340385.1 Cyprinus carpio
CTGTTTCAAATTGTAATCTACGAGATTCTGTGTAATGTTTTCTGGTCCAATAAGTAATATCTCTGTCTC
>NW_024872949.1:12138-12256 GCF_018340385.1 Cyprinus carpio
TTACAGGTAACAACTCTTTCAGTAATTTAGTGGGTACAGGATCTAATAAAAATGCTGTTGGTTTAGATGAAGTGATAAGTTTATTTAGCTCTTCCTGTCCTATAGTTGTAAAGCACTG
>NW_024872949.1:12594-12711 GCF_018340385.1 Cyprinus carpio
ATCTAACCTTTTTTCAATTTGATGGGGGCAACAGCTTCTAATGTATTAGAGAAGATACAGTAGGTGGACATCCAAAACGTTACTTCTACCGCCGCTCGTACCGCCGCCGCGGCGTCT
>NW_024872949.1:13038-13642 GCF_018340385.1 Cyprinus carpio
TAAATTGTGGTTTACTTTGCATTGTAGCATTAAAAGTGATAGCCTATTTAAGTGAGCTATGCTACATGGATTTATATGCAAAATGTCAATATTCTCATATATTAGGCCTATATTTTAATTTATATTTTAAAATTCCTTTAATAAAGCAACATGCATTTTTGTTATTCGTTACCTGTCCTTTATTTTGACAAAAATTGTTAAAAAATTGTTGCGTGTTTTATAAATTATTTTCTTTATTTTAGTAAAACGTGAGGCCACTGTATAATTTCTCGCTCCCATTATTTAGGCCTAATTAAAACAAGAAAGGAATAAATTAAACCTGCACGACAGCTAAATCATTGAAATTCTAAAGAATAATTGATTAATAAACGCCCTACCATTAAACTCAAGTTCTCTCATTATAATCACCAAAGTTCAAAGGATGTAAAAAGAAATTTAAGAATTTTAAATAAAATTGCAGCCGCATTTAAATGCAGGTGTGTAAAATGTCTGCGTGCAAGATTTGCGCAGCGCGAGTGATGCTGAGTGCACGCGCAGCATGTATTCTCATTTGTTTTATCTTCATTACAAATCTTGTTTGGTTTTATTTTGGATAATTGCATGT
>NW_024872949.1:13654-14717 GCF_018340385.1 Cyprinus carpio
ACTACTGTTTCCAATGAATGTGCACGAGGCACCAGCACGATCAAACAGCTGAAACAGAAAATACAAAATTTTTGGTCACACAGTAAANNGCATAAAATTGTGGTGTCTCACATACACAGCAAAAAATCCAGAGTGAAATCAACTCTGTTGGGAGTACATGTGAAACCCCCACCTCATAGTGTGAAAGTGGTAAAATAGGAGTGTTAAATTAACACTGAAGCAGAGTAAAGTAATGGAGATATTAAGGATTAACTGCGTGATGATTGGACCAATTGACGAGACATGATGTTAAACAAGCAGAATCAACAAAGACAAAATCAAAAAAAATATGTCACCATTTGTGGTCAAGTTTGCTTTAGCTGGGCTCTCCTCCCCCCCAGTTCCTTGACCTTACGTTTTTAAAATTAGAGTTGGTTTGGCTGTCTAACTCAGTTGTAATAGAGAGGACGAGCAAAAATAAAAACATGAGTATGTGATATTAGTTATGGTTTTTTAACTAATAATTAGTTGACCTGAATCACCCACTTATTTAAAACCTAAAAAGTAGGACATTACTACGACAATTCAGGGAAAATTGATTCATGCCGCAGTGCATTCATGGGAGCCATGGATGAAGTTTGATAGGGGACAGAATCAACAGCAAACCCTAGTCTCCTGCAACTGCCTTTTTTTGATGTCACCGTCGTTGAGGTCACAGGTGATTCTTTTGAGTTTGCATGTCCTAAATGAAAGACTCTTTTGAAAGATTTTTGAACAAAAACTTTTAAGAAATTCCACAGATGTATTTAAATGCTGGTAATCCTATCGCTGAAGAATCATTCGCCGAATAATCAACAATGAAAGTTTAACTCAGTGGATTCAGGACAAGCCAATATTTTTGTTTGCCCATCTTGGTGTATAACTCCATTACAACAGCAAGCAAAATCGACTTTTAAAATATAAGGATCAAGAGCCCGAATAAAGCCAACATTGGCCACTATAATGGCTGACATTAAAATAGTGATTTTGTCTTTGTTGATTCTGCCTCGTTACATCAGGTCGCGTCAGTAATGGTCAAATCATC
>NW_024872949.1:14908-14980 GCF_018340385.1 Cyprinus carpio
ACATTAACGTTTATATAGGCCTTATATTTAATGACTGTTTAATAACAATAGCAAGCATAAGATCCTTTGTGT
>NW_024872949.1:15197-26013 GCF_018340385.1 Cyprinus carpio
CGTGGCCCTGCGGCGGCGATACGTGCGGCGGTAGTACCCATTTTGGTTGTCTACCATCTGTAGTGCCCATGTTGCCAGTCATTTTGTCTAGTTCATGTGTATTTATGGGTACACAGAGCAGTTGAGATAAATCAGGCAGGTTATTTGTGAATCTGTCTTTGGTGGCTGGAAACAATAGTTCTGCCCCGGACGATTAACACGAAGCCAAGTATAGTTATTATCATCAAATACGCAAAAATGCCATATGATGTACAAGGCGAAATGCAGTCAGTAACATCACCTTCCTCTGATAAAAAATACTATCTATGCGTCAGCTAAGATCGATTCCTGCGATAAATAATTAAATCTAGGGTATGAGATTAAAATGAATCGAGTGGGCCCGGATGACCATTTTGCCTTACTCCAAAACAGTTTTAATAAGTTAGTAAACGCAAGTCCTAATGCATCATTTGTATATCAACATGAATGTTAAAAATCTCCGAAAATTATCGCTTTAGCAGCTGTCCCGAGTAACCAACAGGGTCTGAGAGCGGAACATCTCCAAATTCTTTTAGGAATTCTGTATATGGCCCTGGTCCGGTCTTATAACACAGTACAGAGAAATAGATTACAATAGATTTCTTTTGCCATAATCTTGACAGTGTAAACATTAAGCATACGTATTTCAAATGATTTAAACCTGTTATCCTGTTTTTTGTGGTAACATGAGAATATCCACCTATATATTGTTGCCAACACCTCCCCCTGGACGACCACTCTGATGGGGGCTCATGCTTATAAACAGTAGTTTGGTGGAGTAAAAACTCATTTAGACCATATATAATCATTGAGGTTTTATGCGCAGGTTTCAGTCAAGCAAGAGTACATCAAAACTATATCTGTGATCATTTAATTTACAATAAACTGTTTTGGGGGTGGAGTGAGCTCTATGTTTTAATTGAAGCCACACCAAACTTTAAAAATTGTTTTTTGGTTCCATTTATTACTACGTTCTTTCTGGTTTGAATCATGATAAAGATTTTTTTCTAGATCGACATTAAATTTATATTTTTGACCTCATTATATCGGGGAACAGACACAGTATTAATTAAGATGCCGACAGCGCAAGTACGTTCGCAACATTTAAAGCAGGTAAACAAAAGCCCATCATAGCAGGTATTTGAGGAATCTGGCTTTACCGAGTCATATGGAGCGTTAGCGTAAGAGTCCCTGCGAGATGTTGTCCGACAGGAGTTCGCTCCGAACTCTCGGCTGGGGTGCAGGCCATCAGCTGCGAAAAACAAAGCCCTAGGACGCTCCAGAAGAACAAGGCATTCCAATTATTAACAAAGAGCATTTTTCTGTGTCGTTACCACCTCTGACAATACCCATTGCATTTAGAGCAAAAAAAGTCTACTGAAACCTCCGTTCGTGTCCTTCGTCGTATACGTGGGCAGTCAGCGCCCTGACAGGATGATTGTCGCCGCGAAGGCGTTCGTGCTGCGAACCGTCCTCGATCAGGCTCCTGAAGCTCCCTCTTCAGCGTTCTCAGTCTGCCGCTGTGGTGTGTGTCGTTAACCCCGGCGTGAAGCACGACTGCTCTGGGCCCTCTTGTCGGCCTTCTAGAGACTCGCGGGTAATCATGCCACAGCAACCATCAAGAACACAAGCCCACCCAGCGAAAACGTGAGTGTGCATTTTATTACCTTTCGGCACTTAAACGTAGCACCACGGACGATGCTCGGAGAGCAAGCGCGTCCATCGTTGCGAGATTTCTCGAAGGACAGGAGGGGGAGAAAAGTTCGTCGCCCGGGGGCCTGGCCTCGCGTCCTCCGCTGTTCGGACTGCACCCAGGTCCCGTGGTCTCCCGTCGCCGGGAGTGAAGGACATCTGGTGCAGATCGCGTCCTGTGTGCACCGGCCTGTTGCGAGAAGAAACACAACGGCGGCCTAGAGGTGGTGGGTCTGTTAGCCAGAGCGCCTGTAACTTACCCTGGACTTGGTGAGCGTCAGCCCCGGGAGGGTTGCCAGCGCGGCCCTTTTCTATCCGCTCTCATCAAACTGAGGCCTGCTGCTGTGCTCCAGGACCCGAAGTCTGCTTCTCCAGCTCGAGCTGCACCAAATGCAGCTTGAACGTGGTCGTCACCCTGCACTCAAAGGTAGACAAACATCCGCACATTAAAACAAGTAACATGTGAGTAAAGCAATTTTAATGTGGTGTGAATAGAGTATTAGTAGGGATGCACGCGGCGTTTAGCCCGACAACCACGCTGGTGATGCTAATGGGCTATAAGCTACTACGCGGACTCGGGAAATCAAAAATAAAACTAGTGATATAGGCGCTCTGATTGTTTTTGTTTTAGACAATACGATAGAGGATATAATCACACATTATAGAAGAAACGAAAAATTATGGTGTATAAAATAGATTTCAACAATAAAAAATAGACGATAGAATGGTGTATAAAATAGATTTCAACAATAAAAAATAGACGATAGAGGGTAGATGTCTGGTTACTCTCAAAACTCTAATAATAAAATAACTTTATGGCCTCACTAACTTACAACATTTAATATGCTTTTAGACAACATATGGTTACAACAGCCAAAGAAAAAACTATGACAGAAATCAAGGGTCAAGAGCCAACTAAAGCAAACACTGATCGTCTAAACATGGTTACTTCAAATGAAACAAAAATTAACATCTAAACCTTAGTTAATTCTCAATAAGATCTTCTGTAGGGACGTCTGACAGAAATAAAGTTCAGTCTGGTTATTAATAAGTTGGAGCTGGTGATGCTGTTTGTGGGTTTGTTTAATCAGATCTTGAGAGATTTAATGTATTTTATTTCAGCTGATTTCATCTAAGGCTGTGTCTGAAGTCAGTTGTAGTTCTTGTGTTTCTCTTTTCTTCAGCAATTCTGTTTGTAATGGCAGCAGCTGTTCATCACTAATTCACAATTATCACTCAATTAATCACTTAATTACATTAATTGCAATGTATAGCTTCTTTTTCTGAACTTAAAACTGAATTAAGTTCAGAGTACTCATAACTGTTAGTTTTAAAACTTTAAATGGTTTAAGGCAATCGGTTTCCTCAAACGGTTTGAGTAAACCTAACTTATCAGGTTTTAAGGATATCTGTTTACTCAGACGGTTTGAGTTAAGTTACTTGGTCCGGTTTACAGTGTAGAATATCATGGTTTGAGCAGATGGGGGAAGGTTTTAACACTACCCATTATTATTCTACTGGACCCACAAAGTGTCATATTCTGGGTTTGTTTTATTTCTGTGTATTGTTTTGTATTTTTGTTTTATTCCGTTTCCTTGGTATGTTCTAGAGCCCATCCACATGGAGGACATGTTAAGCTATATACGAAACACACAGGGAGCTTATGAAAATTTTGTATCATACTGCCGTTTTGTCCAGACGGATACTGCCATTTTGGGAGCTTGAAACTGCGGGTCCCAGAGTGTAATAAAATCTGAAAACAACAACCTTGTGTTTTTAATGTGTACAGCCAATCCCCATGTATTTGTGAAACAAAACGACCCAAAGGTCAGAGACACCGCTATGTCACGTAACAGCAACAACAAAACAATGGCGGACAACATGCTTATGTTCATGCAGCACAAGTTAAGCCTATTAGCTTTACTAAAGCAAAATCTTCTGCAAAATCCTCTTGTTGTTGTTGTTTTGGGTTTGTATACAGCACGCAAGGTTATGTCGCATGCCTCCAAGTCTTCTTGTCCATTCTTAGTGTATCACTGTGGCAGAATTACAGTGCCGCATACTGGTCTGGCATGTATACTGCATCTTTTTGAGGAAGTTTCAAGTGGTTTCATGTGTGCATAGATATTTTCTTGAGACGATTGCCATGTTTACAGAGATTTTTTAGCAAAGAGAGAGAAAAAAAAAAAAATTCCAACCTTGATGAAGCCCACCTTGGCCAGTAACTTTCTATCCTAATCTCCTGAAGACCTTGATTAGCCTTGTTCAGGTGTGTTTGATTAGGTTTGGAGATAAATTCTGCAGGAAAGTGGACCTTGAGGGACAGAGTTGAGAACCCTTGCTTTATTCTCTTTTTTTATGCTCCTCTTTCTTTGGCCTGGTGGTGTTAGTTGTGTTTAATTGCATGTTTAGTCATGTTATTGCAGTCTACTGTGACCTTTTCAGTTTGTGGGTTAAAAATTACCTTCCTTGGACTCTTGACCTCTTTGTGCCTTTGTGAATGAGCTCTATTATAGAAGTACCCTGACACAAGTGTTGCACAAAATGGCAAAGTGTATTAATCCTAAAAACACATTTATCTGCACCACACCCCTGTTTGTAATGTTTTCCACGATATTGTTCAGATGCAGTTTAAATGATGCATCTATTTTTATTAGTACTCTATCCCTAAAGGGCTTGTATCAGACTTTTGGTGGGCTATATTGTTCTCAAGGACTTTTTTGTGTTGATATGAATAAGGCCTATTCTTTACATCAATAAAAATATATTTCCATATAGTTATGGTCAATGTATTAAGGCAGTATTTATTGGTAATAGTTCATAGCAAGAATTGGTCCCCAATCTAAAATGTGACCATAAACATATTACTGGCAGAATAATTGTCTGTGATGGTAACATAAGCTATTTTCTCTGTCTATCAGCATATTAATGTTAGCACCATTTTATAAAAAGCAATAGGTAAGTCAAAGCTGTACAGATTTTAATGTGGTTTAGTCATTCCATTTCATCTCATACCTAAGACGGAAACACACCTCCATCAAAGTTAAAACTACTCTTACACACAAGCTCTTGTGGTTTATTACCTTATATGTAACAACAACAGTTTGACAATTAACTACAACAGCCATATAAACATTTTTAAAAGCTCAAAAAATATTGCCTTAGAATGTTAAAGACCACAACAACGAGGACAGAATAGTCCTTTTGGACTGAGTATTCACTCAGATATTCCCACTTGTTTCTTGAAAAAACAATCTAATAACTCGTTGCCGTACTGGTGACAGATTTAGTCCATAAATAAGGGGGTTTAAAAATGGGTGTTATGAGTAGGGAATTCCAAAGACCATGAAATTACGCACACCTTGTGGCACATTCTTTGAGCCATAACGACTGTACAAATACATCAAACAACAATGCAATAGCGGAGCCCACATGAACATGAGAGCAGATGTGGCACACATGTTTGCATGGAATTTGTTGCCTGACCTCTATTGAACTTTATGCACATTCTAATCAATTGCCATATATGACGCCAATATATCAATAATGCATGTCCAAAGTATCCTATAATAACAATGTACCCAAAACAACATTATTTAATGTTGTAGAAAACAACATGAAAGTTTTGGCAACTGCCCAAATCTCACAATAGTAATATTTCAACAGTAGAGCCACATAAAGTGAGTCTAAGCTGTTAATAACAATTAGAAACACAGACATGCAAAAAAATGGAGGCAGCGCAGCAGAAAAGGATCCATTCAAGAAACTATCTGATTGGTCATTATTGAATGATACTCCAGTGGTCTACATAATTGCCACATACCTGTCATAATGCCATCACGGTAATGTTGGATAAAGGTCACATAAAAACATGATGAATAAATAAAAAATATCTTGAATCATTACATCCAACATAAGAAAATCACATGATCTTCAGCTAAATAAATCATACATAAATTTAGGGTAGAACATCCAGCAAGTACCATAAAGTGTGTTTACACACAAAATTAACCATATAAAAATATACATTGGCTCATGAAGTGTGTTTGTTGATATTATAGTGAAAATTACAATTAGATTACACAGCACCATTAGGGGATATTAAAAAAAACAGTGCTGTTAAAGGATAAAAAAACACATATCTGTTTTCCATTGTTTCATTTAGACCAGAGAGTTGTAAAATAAGAAGACACTTGAACTCTCATTCTCCAGCAGTGGCTGCATCTGAGAATAAATTAATGCAGTTTATTATGCAGGAAGTATTATTATTATTATTATTAATACATTATTGTAGTGCTGTCAAACAATTAATCGCGATTAATCACATGCAAAATAAAAGTTTTTGTTTACATAATGTATGTGTGTATAATGTTGTGTGTTGGTGTGTGTGTATATATATATATATATATCATATATTATATATATAGATTATAATTTAATATATAAATGTAACCATTATATATACTATATATATATATATATAATATATATAATATATATAGATATATAATGTTACATTTATATATTAAAATATATTTATATATGATATAATTTATAGGAATAAATATATACATGTAAATACAAAGTATTTTTTTTTCTAAATATATAAGAATAAATATAACACACTTCACACCCACATATTATGTAAAAAACTTGTATTTTTTTATTGCCAATTGAATACCAATCGCAATCTTTTGACAGCTAGTAATTACTGGAAGACAGACATATACATGCAAAATTGCACTTAGTGCTTAGTGGTCATGAATTCTGTAGGTGAGGAGAAAAACAAAATAAACACATATTAGATTTTAATTCTTAGCTGCACAATTAACATCAGTATACTTTTTTTGTTTGTTTGTTTGCCTTTTTTTTTTTTTTTTTTTTTTGTGAAAGATGGTTGAAATCTTACCATGTTCTCGGATAGGATTTTTTCCCACTTGCTGCTCTTTGTCTAAAGGTTGATTTTTGTTTTGCTAGTATATGGATACCAGTCTCATGGTAATTGCCTTGATCAAAATTTTTGAAAACACTTTTAACAAGCTCTCCAAAGGCTACTTTCTCTGAAGTTCAAATCGAATTGCATATGCCCACAGGTATAATTGTATGTAGTATCTTATGTCCCATTTAAAGTTTCCAACAATATTCCTGCTAATATGTCAGCGACCCCACATGTTTACCCATTGATATACAAAATGAATCCTATGCAGTACTAAATTATGTACACTGTTGATTATTATTACTTTTGAAGTCTTAGCAAGACCCCCAATTCCATACAAAAGTGTATACAGTGCTATTGAATCAACTTACTAGCAAATACACAGGCAGTCAGCAACTAATCTGTTGGTGTTCATGACATGGCTCTAATAACATGCAATAACCATGCTGCCTTTCAACTGCACTGTAAAAACCGACAAAGTAACTTAACTCAAACCGTTTGAGGCAAAAACAGATATCCTTAAAACCTGACAAGTTAGGTTTACTCAAAAACGTTTGAGGAAAAAGTGAAACCGATTGCCTTTAAACAGTTTTAAAACTAACAGTTAGGAGTACTCTGAAACTTAATTTCAGTTGAGTTCACTGAAAGAATATATACATTGCCAATTAAGTTAATTAAGAGTGATTAATGAGTGATAATTGTGGAATTAGCGTGATGAACAGCTGCTCTTTACAAACAGAATTGCTGAAGAAGAGAGAAACACAAGAACTACAACTGACTTCAGACACAGCCTTAGATGGAAATCAACTGAAATAAAATACATTACAATCTCTCACAAGATTGCCATTAAACAATCCCACAAACAGCATCACCAGCTCCCATTCATAATAACAGACTGACGTTTATTTTGTCAGACGTCTACAGAAGATCTATTGAGAATTAACTAAGGTTTAGATGTGTGATTTATGTGTTCATTTGAAAGTAACCATGTTAGTGATCAGTGTTGCTTTAGTTGCGGCTCTGACCCTTGATCTTCTGTCTTAGTTTATTCTCTGGTTGTTTGTAACCATATGTTTCTAAAACATATTTCTTGTTATTCAAAAGCCCAAGAAAGAAAAATAGCCGTCCGGTGTTTTTATATATGTATATCTATACATATGTATGCACACGCACAGAAACGCGCAAACACACCAAGCTGCTTTTATCCCAAGCAACTTGTAGTGACCTTCAGGCTAACATTGTTTTATTACCTAAACCTGTATCTAGGTGTTGGTTTTTATACTGTATATTGGTGATGATAATTATCAATTATTGAACTGTTTGAAGTCGTGTGTTGGGTAATTAGTTGGATGATTACAATGAAAAGCCATCTCTAAGAGCCAGTGGTTCTCGTGCATAAATCAGTTAATATAAAGGACTTTCCAAACAGTTTGGTCTTCCATGGGTGTCAGCTTGTCACACACAGACATCAATAATCAGCATGTGAACCTCAACAATGGTGACCATAAAAAAAAAAAAAAAATGCTGCAGAGCTTGCTGGGAGCCATGGATGAGTTTTGTACTACAATAGTACCCAGCATGCATTGCTGCATGTTTTTTTTTTTCTTTCCGTCACCATTGTTGAGGTTCATATTCTGATTATTTATGTCTGTGTGTGACTAATTGCCATAGAAGAATGATGTATGTGCCACAACTAGTGTAGGGAAAGCTACTTTATGTTTAACTGATATACAGAACCACTGGACCTTTGAATGAGCCTTTCATTGGTAACCAAACCAAACTAATTATACAACACCTATTTAGTCAGATTTGGAACTCTGAACAGCTCAATAATTGATGATTGTCATCACCAATATGCTGTATAACAACCAATACCTGATCATTTTTGCTCTGGGTTTACGAGTTATAACAAACATGTTTTTAAAAAACACATGGTTACACGCAACCAGAGAAAAAAATATAACTAAGACAGAAGTCAAGGGTCAAGGAGCCCAACTAAAGCAAACACTGATCTCTAACATGGTTATTTCAAATGAAACAAATAAATCAACATCTAAACCTTATGTTAATTCTCAATAAGATACTTACTGTAGACATCTGACAGATATAAAGTCAGTCTGGTTATTAATAAGTGGAGCTGGTGATGCTGTTTGTGCGCGGGGTTGTTAATCAGATCATTGAGAGATTTAAGGTATGTTTATTTCAGTTTATTTTATCTAAGGCTGGTGTCTGAAGTCAGTGTAGTAGTAGTCTTGTGTTTACTCTTTTCTTTCAGTGATTCTGTTTGTTAACAGCCCAGCTGTTCAATCACTAATGCTCAATCAATCACTTAGTTAATCACTTAATTACTTAATTGCCCAAAGTTTTTAAAACTCTACATGGTTTAAATCAGGCAATACATGTTTTACTCAAACAGTTTGAGGTAAGTTACTTGTTGGTTTGTTTTACAGTGTGTAGAGGCAGCCGGTGCCAAGTGTTGGTCCTGGAGAGCCACAGTCCAGGAAAGTTTTGGGCTCCAGCCCTAATCAAACACACCTGAAAAAAGCTAATCAAGAGGTGACTAAGTGTTACTAGAAAAAGCTGACATAGTAAAATCCCTGAGTGTTATATGACCCGGACTGCTCAGAGCATATATGGTGCCCACTCTAATGGCCCCATCCACATAGCCAGATGCGTTTCTTGCCGTATCTACACATAAATTTGTTTCGTGTAAAAGCGTTTCGTCCACATTGGATCTGCATTTTGGGAAGAGTGTGAACCACATTTATCTACACTGTTAAAAAAATGATTCACTTTTATTTTACTCAATACTCAAATGTTTGTTTAAAATTGTATATCCTAATATTATTAAGTAAATTTAACACCATTAGAATTAATTCGAAATAATCAAAAGTAGATGCTTACAAGCAAGCATTCAAAACGATTAGAAGAACATGAAAAATTAAGTAAACTTTACACAAAAATATTGATTTCATTGAGAAAGAAAAAGAAAAAAAGAAACACCCACTATGCTAAAGAGAATACTATGTTTGTATACATGCCAGGCCAGTAGTTGGCGATCATGAAACACCCTGTGAAAACATTATATGTTATGCACATGACGTCAAACTTTTGTTACAAACTTCAACATTTTTTGTTGCTTACATAGATATGAGAACAGGCATACTGTTCAGGAAGTTTTGTGTCTTCAGTCCCTCAAAACATAAGTTATTGAAGACCACCCTCAAAGTTCACAAACAGAATCACTGAAGGAGAAAAGGGGCTAAATTTATGAGGGTTACCATTATAGGTGGTCAGTGTTGCTTTAGTGGTGGGCTCTTGACCCTTGACTTTTTCAATATTACATTTGATTGTATGGTGGCCTTGTAAACTGAAATTAAACAGCTAGTATTGCCAAGAGTAAAGCTGTTCAGGTGGTGTTGGTTATGATTTTGCATATCATTGTTTGGCCTGAGTTTGTTATACAAATAGACCCCTGTTCTCTGGAGTTAAATTATATTCAATATAGCAGCCCCTGTAATTCAACAAAGAATAGAAGGACCTATCGAAATCTCACTGTTAAATCCAGAGTTTAAGAAATTTGATAAGAAAAAAAAAATTGTAGTGGGGAAGGGAAACCTTCTTTTAGACACACAGTGACATCAAGAACCAGCGTATGAAAAATTGCATAAAAAAGTAAAAATAAAAGAAAATATTAAGAATAAATCTTAAGACAATTAATATCTCATAATTATTCATGCCGCCACAAAGACATGATGGGAGCCATAAATGAGTTTTGATTGGTGGCACCCAGAATGCAGTGCCCAACATTGCTTTTGATGTCACCATTGTTGAGGTTCTCAGCCTGATTCTTGATGTCTGTTGCCTAAATGAAATAAAAAATTTTTTTTTTTTTTTTTTAAATGTTTTGAAACATTTGCTTCTTAGAATCTATCTGATTATGCTGAAAATACCCAGACCTTACCACTGTACAGACAAAGGACGTCTGTTGTTGATAAGACACAACCAACTCAGAATTCCAGATCAAACGATGGCAAAACGAACAACACCAGATGATCTTATTCTTTATTGGTTTGTATAACTGCAGTATAACAATTACAGCAATCAATAAAATGTTAAAAAGTTTAAGGGTCAAGAGCCAACTAAAGCAAACACTGACCACCATAATGG
>NW_024872950.1:0-4563 GCF_018340385.1 Cyprinus carpio
TATTTCTGCTGAAGGGCACAGGTAGGCCCTGAATGCTGACATTTATTATAATGTGTGTTTGTATGACATTTTGTTTTTTTTAAGTTTACTTAAATTAGAAGTAATTTAAAGAAAGTCTGAAAGTAAATGTTCAAACTGATAGCTCTCAATTATACTTCAATGTTGAATAGCTATATAGTCAATGGTTATAATTTTTAGTATAAATATTAGTTTAATAGAGAATTTAGTAGTGTTGGTTAGTAGTGTTACTATCATTTATTTATAAATTTTGTTGTATTAAAATATGTATTTAAAACTGATTTTGAGAATGGATTTTGAGATTGTTTGAATATAAAAGTATGTTTAAAAACTTTAATGTTAGGTAGGATTCATTTGTGAGTATCTTCTGCGGAAAAAAAAAAAAAAAGTTTGATTAATTCCCTTTTTTTTTTTTAGCTGATTTCTATTGCACCTTAATTTTAGGCAATGACATCACCAGCCCCCCACACGCCCAAACTCGTACACAAAAATAGTCTCCCAATCGTTAGTGCTTTGTTTTGTGCCAAAATAATTTTCATTTGTGCTGCTTCAGTTTTTTAAATGGGTCATATGATGCAATTTAAATTTTGCCTTTCTCTTTGGAGTGTTACAATATTTTGGTGCATAAAGAAGATATGTAAAGTTGCAAAGACTAACGTCTCAAATCCAAAGAGATATTCTTTATAAAAAAGTTAAGAGATAACCACGCCCTCCTAAATTGGCCTATCTTAACATGCCCTCACATGCGTCTACATCACTGTATGAGGGAAGATTTATACAACGCCGCCCAAATAAACCACGCAAAGCAAAGAAATAAGTGCATACCTTTTTATAGCACTCTTTCACTCATCGAATTATGCTACCATCTGTTTTGATGGGGAGGTAAGTAAAATCTTTTGACAGGGGTATAGCACAAATTTGTCAGAACTCAGTATGGTGAGGGGCATAAGATTCGGCCACATCAGAAGGCGGGGCATAGAAGAGAAACTATAATGTACATTATATGGAAAATAATGTGTTTTTGAACCTTAAACCACTTAAACACTGCATTACACCAAATACACAAAGTAATGTTATTTTTAGAAGCATCATATGACCCCTTTAAGTTACCGTGGTGTGGGCTGTGTGGAGAATAGTTTCCGAGCTTCTGTCGTGGTGTCCGTCCATCTAAAGGACCGGTGTGCTGCTTCCACCACTCTTTAGTTCCGCTGGCCGGTACCAATGGACAGATTAATTGTAGGGAGAACCGAGTTGTTTAAGTGGGCATTTCTTTCTAATTTTTCATTTCCTTAATTTTATTTTGCTTAGTTTTCTCTCCAAGATTTATATTTAATCTTTATTTTTATGGTTTAAATAGTTTGATACTTGTTTTTTTTTTATTGTATTTTGTAGTTGTTTCTTGTTTTTCCCTCTTGTGTGTAACATGGGCTAGTCCAGTTGTATAAATGTGTCATTTGTTAGGTCAGTTCTGTAGTGATGGGAAGTCCGGCTCTTTTCAAAGATTTTGCTTTTTTGGCTCGGCTCCCTTAGAAGAGCCAGCTCTTCTCATTCGCTACAAAGAATCGGCTCTTAGAGCTGGCTCGTTCTCGAACGACACATCACTACAGTTCAGTTGTCTGTCATTCCTTCAGTTATCTTGAGTTCAGTTTTGTTCTGTTGACCTCTTTTATAGGCCTAAGTCAATGGATTTAATTTCTTTGAATTTTGATTTTCCACTTTAAACTGATAAAGACTAGTGATGATGAAGTGAAGTGTTCTGAACCAGCAAAGCTTTCAACACAATAGAGTGGTGGAACTTTGATGTCACTTTGTAGGCAAAAACCCAGAAGCGAGTTAGCATTTTAACACCACCGGTTCCATCGTCCCAAAGTCAATGGGTTTTTTGAATGAGATATTATATATATATATATATATATATATATATATATATGCTATACATACCAGTCAAAAGTTTTTGAACAATAAGATTTTTAATGTTTTTTTAAAGAATTCTCTTCTGCTGACCAAGCCTGCATTTATTTGATCCAAAATACAGCAAAATCAGTAATACTGTGAAATATTTTTACTATTTAAAATAACTGTTTTCTATTTAAATATTTTTTAAAATGTAATTTATTACAGCAATTTCAAAGCTGAATTTTTGCATCATTACTCCAGTCACATGATCCTTCAGAAATCATGCAAATATCCTGATTTGCTGCTCAAAAAACATTTATTATTATTATTATGTTGAAAACAGCTGAGTAGAATTTTTCAGGTTTCTTTGAAGGATAGAAAGCTCAGAAGGACAACAATTATCTGAAATAAAATTTTTTTTGTAACATTATAAATGTCTTTATCATATCTTTTGACCAGTTTAAAGCATCCTTTCAAAATAAAAGTATTAATTTCTACCCCCCCCCCCCCCACAAAAATGAATGATTAGGCTTGTTTGACTTGAAGCGGGTCATCACCATCAGACCAATCGGTGTATGACATCAAAGTACCGCGAGAGCGATTCAAAAGCACAAGGAGTCGTCTGCTCTATAAAGCTCTATAACCGATTGGTCTGATGGTGATGACCCGCTTCAAGTCAAACAAGCCTAATCATTCAATGAACCATTCATAAAGAACCATTTACTTCACTCATGAATGAATCAGCCATTTGAATGAATCAAACAAATGAATAAATGACTCGATGACTTAATCATTAAGACATTTACCACCACCACTGGCAGTTTTAGTTTATTATGTAGAGTATCATTTCATTAAATAAATAATTGCATTTTTTCATAGTAGTAATAATAAAATTAAGAAAATAAATTATTAAAGTTATAGTTCACCCAACCAAAAATTACAATTCTTTCGTCATTTACTCACATGGTCCAAAAGAATATATGCTATAATGTAATCAATTTTATCAAACAAAATGTATCTTGCTGAACCTACTTTTTGTAATGCCTGTTTGATGCTTTACACAACAATGACTTTGAATTATCTTTTGGGAGTAATTTCTACAAATTTGATGTGCGATTAATTAATCACCACATCATGTAAATAATTAGATAAAAAAAATGAATCGCTTATACACTGACTCCAAGCTTTTAAATGGTATATGTATAGTGTTACAAAAGCTTTTTATTTCAGATAAATGTTGATCTTTGGATCTTACTATTGGATCTTTCTTACTGTTCAAAAAATTTTGACTGGTAGTGTAATGTAAAATATGTAGCCTATGTATCACAATCATATCACATCTTGTTTGGATAAGAAGCCCGTGTGAACCTCTATTCTATTGTTCTATCCTCTACTTTATTCTATTCCATTATCATCTATAGCACAACTGTTCATACTAGAGGGCTGCATTGGGTTTGGGCTCCCGCAGGACCCAACCAGGGGCGCAGATAGGATTTTTTAACTGGGGGGGGACCAAGCTGTCCAGCAGTCACATTTTTTCAGTCCAGAAAAATCACCAGCTCATAGATGATTGTACAGGTGCATCTCAAAAAATTAGAATATAATAGAAAAGTTCTTTATTTTTTGTAAATTCATTAAAAAAAGCTTATTTTGCTTTAATTCTGATGGTTACGACTTACAGCTTAGGAAAATTAAAAATTCAGTAGCTCAAAAAATTAGAATATTCCATTTGAGCTTGATTACTTTGATTAATTTTGAGTATAAATACAGGGTACCTCTTGGGCTAGTTCAGAACATTTAACCACAATTATGGGAAAGACTACTGACTTGACAGTTGTCCAGAAGACAATCATCGACACCCTCCACAAGGAGCGTGAGCCACAGAAGGTCATTGCTGAAAGGGCTAGCTGTTCACAGAGTGCTGTATCCAAATATATTCATAGACAGTTGACTGTAAGGAAAAAGTGTGGTAGGGAAAAGGTGCACAAGCAACAGGGATGACCACAGCCTTGGGAAGATTGTCAGGAAAAGCCGATTCAAGAACTTGGGAGAGCTTCACAAGGAGTGGACTGAAGCCAGAGTCAGCGCATCAAGAGTCACGTGCTCGGACGTCTTCAGGAAAAGAGCTACAGCTGTCTCATTCCTAGAACCAAGCCACTCCTGAACCAGAAAAAACGTCAGAAGCATTTCACCTGGGGTAAGGAGAAAAAGAACTGGACTGTTGCTCAGTGGTCCACAGTCCTCTTTTCAGATGAAAGTAAGTTTAGCATTTCATTTGGAAATCAAGTTCTGGTGGAAGACTGGAGAGGCACAGAATCCAAAGTGCAGTGTGAAGTTTCCGAAGTCAGAGATGATTTGAGTGCCGTGACGTCTGCTGGTGTTGGTTCATTGTGTTTTATCAAGTCCAAAGTCAATGCAGTCATCTACCAGGAGATTTTGGAATACTTTATGCTTCCATCTGCTGACAAGCATTACAGAGATGCTGATTTCATTTGCAGCAGGGACTTTCAGCAACCTGCCCACAGTGCAAAACCACCCCTTCCAAGTGGTTTGCTAACCATGATATTACTGTTCTGTGATGGCTACGACCTGAGCTGAACCTCACACAGAGTAATCGATGAGGTATTGTAAAAGAGGGAAGATAAAGTA
>NW_024872951.1:0-18222 GCF_018340385.1 Cyprinus carpio
TTCGGGTGATGGTGCCCTCTGCTGGCCACTGGAGGGACTCACGGGGTTCGTATCCGTGACACCATGCATGCAGCAACCGCCTGCTTTATTTAAAAATAACAGTGTTCTGTGAATGTTGATGCTTTAATAACAAATATTTATCGGGAGCATGTATGCTGGGATTTCATAAATTTCATGGAGAAAAAAGTAATGTAACTAGTAATGTAACCAATTACTAATTACTTTTGAAATAAAGTAATCAGAACAGTAACTTGATTACTTTTAAAAGGAGAAATCAGTTATCAGTAATTTGATTACATTTTCAGAGTGACTTGCCCAACACTGGATATGACATGAAGCAAAGTGGGAGAAAGAGAGGGGGGCGGGTTCGGGAAAGGTCCTCGAGTCAGGATTGGAACACGGAAAGCCTGTAGCGCAACGGCGCTGTATGTGTGTGTTTGTGGGGGGTGAGGGTGTAGGTGTGTTTGTGTGTGTGTTTGTGGTTGTGGGAGGGGATCATTTATGGAAGAGTTAGATATATTGGAGACCAGTGCTATTTGAGACACTTTTTACATAACATATTTATTAAGGGAGATATATTTTTAAAAGTATTTGTTTGTCTGTATGCAGTTTATAAATGTTAAATATATATATATAATATATTATCTTATATATATAGTATTAATATATATATTATATATATATCTATTATTACAGCCTACAGACCAAAAGTTGGAAACATACTATTTTTAAATGTTTTTGAAAGAAGTTTGCTGCTCATCAAGCCTGATTTATGTGATCAAAAAATACTGTGATATATTATTACAATTTTAAAAAATAATTATTTTTACATTTATATATTTAAATATCATTTATTTCGGGATGCAAAGTCTGAATTGGTAGGATCATTATCACATGAGCCTTTAGAAATCCTTCTAATATGATGACTCATATCAAAGTTGGAAACACGTTCTGCGCTTAATATTTTTTCAGAACATGTGAACTTTTTTAGGATTACTTTGATGAATAAAAAGTAAAAAAAAAAAAAAAGCTAAAACGTCTTTTAAATATAGAATTTTGTAATAAACACTATACCTACTGGGCAGTAATTGTTGGTCAGTATTTTTTTTTCTTTCTTTTTTTAAATAAAATCATACTTTTATTCAGACAAGGATGTGGTTAAAATGATAAAAAGGGATAGTTAAGAAAATATATTATTAGAATATAAATTATTAGAATTCTTTTTTTATTTGAAAAAATGCAGTTCTTTTAACCTTTTATACTCAAATATATTAGACAGCAGAACTGTTTCCAAACCTCATAAACCAAATCAGAATATTAGAAAGATTTCTAAAAGATCATTGATAGGACTGGATGTTACATGTGACACTGAAGTGAGTAATGATGCTGAAAAACTTCACCCCCCCCCCCCCCCCCCGCTTTGCAGCACAGGAATAAATTTATTTTTTTAAGTAATTCAAATAGCAAAACTATTGATTTTAGTTGCTAATAATATTTCACAATATTACTGTTTTTTCTGTATTTTTGATCAAATTAAATGCAGGCTGATGCGCAGGAGAAGAAGAAACTTTCTTTCCAAAACATTAACAATAGTAATGTTTCCAAACGTTTGAACTGTACTGTATGTTCTCTAATAGTTCTGTCAAAAAATATAAGGCGAGTATAGTTGATTCAATAATAAGACTATTTTGAGGCTGTTTTGTGAAACTATCCTGGGCCACCCCTTCCTCCACCTGAGAATTCAATTCCATTCAGTTCAAGTGTATTTGTATAGACACTTTTAGATACAAATCATTGACAAAGCAACTTTACAGAAAAATTTTAAGTTTCTACAATATTTATTAGGTCGCTTATCAGTGGTGACTGGCAGTTTATGTTGCATACTGGCAAAATTGTATGGAAAAAATCAATTAAAGACGTAAACAATACAGAACGATTAACAATATTAACCGCAATTATGCCAAACAAACCTTATAGCAAAGTGGTAGTTCTGTATGTTGTATATGGGGTTAGCATCATCTGAGGGGGTTGGCATCATCTCTTCTCAGGTGTTCTGGATCCAGACTGGAGCTCAATGTAAATCCTAGTTACCACGGGATATCAATCCAGCAGAAACAGAGAAACAAACAGAGACATAATTAACCGTGGCACAACTGTTCCAGCTAAGCAAAAATAATTAGTTTAACCCAAGCTAAAGAACTAATAATATTACATTTGATCAGATTGTAAGGATGCATTATTTGAATGCTTGGCCAAGAGAGAGTGTGTTTTAATCTAGATTTAAGCAGAGAGTGTGTCCTGAACCCCGAACATTATCAGAGCTATTCCAGAGTTTGGGAGCCAAATGCGAGAAAAGCTCTACCTCCTTTAGTGGATTTGCTTTATCCTAGGTGCTACCAAATGTCAGTGTTTGTACTTTACTGCGAGAACCACGGTAAGTAACTTTAACTGCTGGTCATTAACATATATGAAAGGGTCCTGACGGCCACCAATCACCCACAACCAGCAGTGTTTCAGCTGTTCATGTCCATGAAACTTCACAAAGATTCCTATATATGTCCATGTACACTGGGTATGTGGGTGTTTCTGGAAATGTACTTTTTCTGTGTAACTTGGCTCATGTAATTTCCACATACATCTGGCAAACCTGAACTTACACAGCAGTTTACCATGCACAGATATTACCAGATTGACCGTTTTCATGCAGTGGTATGGAGCAAAGGGTGTGAAAGATACTTATGTACATGTGATTTTTTTTTTTTATAAATGTGCAAAGATTTCAAATACCACTTCTTTCATGTTGCTTAGAATTTTTAAGGACAATAATGAATTTAATCCATTTTCGGAATAATGCTGTAACATAATAAAATTTGGAAAAAAGTGATTCGCTGTTGATTTTTTTTTCAGATGCACTGTATACTGAACAATGATTTGTGTTGAATTTCTACAGGTCCATGTGTCTTACTTTACACATCACTATCAGAAGACAGAATGAGTTCAGAAATCAATTCGAACTCTGTGATCCCCCTTTTCTCTGCAACATATGCCCTGCCATGAACATTTCCGTTCTGTCTTGTTTGAGTGTATCCTAAGAATTAAACAAATCAATAACCACTAATTTGCAAGCTCTAGCCTTGGTCATTTATCCCTTGTGCCTTCACAGGTTAATGTGTCCAGGAACGAAGGTGTGGGTGGCCTTGGTTCGGCGTTCTCCCCCTTCTGCTGTTATGCTGTGTTGGCCAAGCTTTGGACTGCTGCTGTGTCTTCGGATTCCATTGCCATGACTGTGGCTTCAGCCCCCTTTCTGATTCTCTGGTAATTTCATTTCATCACCTACTAGGTGTCCTCACAGGCTGATGTTCCTTGGGCTCACAGTCTCTGCTTTTCCTTCTCCTCCAGTGTGTTGGTGTTGATGACATGGTTTTTTCATAATGAATCTCCGGTTGGCAGAAGAACTGAAGTTCATAACAGAGCCGGTTGAGGGTTCGCTTAGCAGAAAACGTATAAGGAGGCCGGCGTGTCCCATCACGATCACCACAACACGACGGATGTTGCTGGCTTTCTCTACAATCGGACGTCCTCCCTGGACTCCATTCCACTCAGTTCATAGGTCTTTTCTTTTCTGCGCTGTACAACTACAGCAACAGCTCATCTCTGTTCTGCTACAATCTTCAACAACCTCATTTTCTTCTGCTCCATTTTCTTTCCCCTTCTTCGGGTGCGTGTCCTCGCATTAAAAAACACGGGAGACGAGAGAAAGGCCCAACAGACACTGGCTGACTTGCAATGAAAGTCCCAGAATCCAGTGGTGTGCTATAGCTTGTTGTGGTTGGGGTGGTGCTATGATAGTAAACACACGTAAGGAGTTTGGAAAAATATATGCCAATAGGATTCATTCTTTTAAAAACTATTATTGCCCTTTTTTCTTTCTTTTCTGACAAGAGTTGTGGGGTGAACGGGCTGGGTGTGTCTGATCTATGCTGGGGGGGTATGTTTGGCAGTCGGTATCTACGGGTGCTCTGGCCCAATACACAACAAGGAAGGTCTAAAGGAACATCATATGAAATCATTCTAGAGACATAATGTAGTGGGGCCAATACTAAGGCAGGAAGCGGAGAGGGAGAGAGGACGAGCAGACTCACTAAGTGAGAGGGGAAGGAAGAGCAGAAGAGGGTCGGTGGGATGTCTGGTTAAGATCTAGACACTCCTGTACGACTAATGACAAAGAAGAGTGAATTTCCTTTCGCTGCTGGATTTTGGGTCCTAATGTCATGTTAGTTATAAAGGATGAGCATTTTCCAGATACTAGGAACCCAACTGTGCGTGAAAGTCTTGATTTTGTGTTTTGGAAAACTTTTTCAAAATCTGACAAACTGGCCAGAACCTCAGCACCGGTTCCACCTATTTCTACCTATTTCTGGCTTCATGTATGGTGGCCAGTATGGGATGTGATGAATTCTGGTTTTGATTGAGACAAAATGAAACACAGTTCCAAAAGTCCGATAAGTTAACTGCATTTCCTTAATTATTCTGATTCTGTTTTTTTAGCCAAATGTTAATGTCACTAACAAATCAGATTCCAAGCCTTCACGGTATTTCGTCAGAAGAGGCTGCTAGAGAATCAGCCAAGCAGGGTGAGAGTCGGTAACATCCGCACAGCAATCGATGAGAAGAACATGCCTGAATGCATTTAGAGAAACCGCCAGTCGAATGTGGGAAGTTTGCCAGACAGACACCCATTGATCTGATTGTAAACCGTACACTCCCCTTGTCATTCATCTATTTTTGAACCAAATTGCTGCTGTCATCATGCAGTAATACAATCCAAAACTAATCCAACATTAGTGGTTGCTACATGTGCAAACAATGGCCATGTAGTCATTTTCCACTCCTGTTGATTATCGATCCCAAACCCTCTGAAAAACCTCCTCTCCTCCTCGTGGGTGAACATTTTCCATCGCAATCCGCATCTGTCATTGTGGGAGTGGCCGGTTTTCATGGCATTATGGGTGTTAGTTTTAGGACTTCCTGTGTCCTATGATTAAATATCTTGTCATCATGGTATTCGGGTTTTTCCTGTGGATTTCTCTGCTCACCAGAATATCCTATGCTTTTTTGTGTCAAGTGAAAAAACCTCAGTGGAATGAGAAATCCCACTGATTCCTCACGAAACTAACTACACTAAACTGGAGCTAAGAATAATCACAATCGTTCCGAGGCGGCCTGGGAGCCGTGTCCCACTAGCGCAGTGTGTGGTTGGTGCTTGCACAGTGCTGCTAAAAGCCTACCAATCTTCAGCAGACCCTCTCTTCAAAAATCATGTTTCTTAGTCAGTTCTTTTTGGGGCTGGTGTCCATTGCCATGGCATAATCATCGTATTCATACCTGTGTCTAACCTTCCTACCTTCGCTTTCCTCTGGCACTTGTAGTAATAGCCGTGTAAAGAATAAACAATACAAGTGACACAACAAACAAACCGCAAAGGACAGTCCCAAGACCCCCCCCTCAATGGATCACGGCCATAAAGATTTGGTGTGACTGACCTGACTGTCCCAGCCTATATAGCCTAAACACTGTCCCTAACAGTAACTGACCCTACATATGACAAAAAAAAAACGGTTAGGAAAAATGTTGGCAAACTTGTACTTCTTATAGTTTATATTAATGGTTTGGTTTAGGGTCTAATAGTTGACACTATTGATTGGACCATGCAGAGATAATCCTGAAATCGAAAAAATCTTCTGATCTCTGCTAAGTTTATGTACTGAACTTGTAGAATTTTTGTATGTTTGGTTTTTCTAATCATCTCTTTTATTTAGCATTAAGTTTTTTTTTTTTTTTGGCAAAAATACTTTCCGTTTAAAATTTATCTTTCATGCACTGCAGTCCCTATTTAACACATGCATGCCTATTCAGTTACCCTTTGCCATGTAATCTAAAATTCTACAGTGCACATGCATTAAAACCCATTTAATTGGAATGTTATAGATTTTTTATGTTCGAGAATTAAAGCAATATTTGAGCTCTGTGTAATTGTGTACAAGTGTGTCTTTATTGTGGAATGAGGTTGAATTTTGTCTCCTCACTTTGTTGCTGCTTGCTTCTAAGGCTCATCAACCATGACCAAGCTGCAAGATAAGAGCTGTGGTCTGTGCCTGGAGGAACTCTCACCAAACGTCTCTGTTGGTAAATGTTAGCATGCATTGATTTATAAATTGTTTTATATTGTAAATTCACGAAATCAAAATCCTTACTGTTTTTTCTGTTTTTTCTTTTTCTGTTGCGAATAATGTATATAATATTATTAATTATATATATACTATTAATATACTAAATATAATATATATAGGGTAATATTAATAATATATATATTATTACATAATTTATTATATATATATATATATATATATATTATGTATATGTGGTGTGGAGAAAATAAAAAAGAACAAAAAAAAAAAAAAACTCCCATACTCAGAATTCGTGCTCTGCATTTAACCCATCCAAAAGTGCACGACCCACATCAGGGAACACACACACAAGGCAGACACCGTGAACACACACCGCGAGAGCGATGTGGGCAGGCCATTTTAATGGCGCGCGGCACCCGGGGAGGCAGTTGGGGGTTCGGTGCCTTGCTCAAGGGCACCTCAGTTGTGGTGTTGCCGGCCCGAGACTTCTCGAACCGCAACCAAAAACATTTTAGGGTTAGTAGTCAAACTCGCCGCTCTAACCGACTAGGCCATGACTAAGAACGCCTACATTCACAAATTAACAATGATTTTTCCCAAAAAGACCTGATTAATTATCAATTGAGAATTTGTTATTATTATGTTATGGTGAAAATAAATAATATATGGGCAGTGAGAAAAATAATAAATAAAAGAGTATGTGTCTGCTGTGAGTGCAGTGCAGCATATTTCAACCCAGTAGCATGACAACCAACACCGTTTCCCTCGCCGAGCAAAATCAGAAACCAAATTCAGTTCAGCGGAGGGGGGTGGGGTAGTTCTGGAGTAATAGCTTTGTGGGGGTTGAAATAAAGGTTTGCATATGGACACGTGGTCTTATGGAGGTTTTTCAAAAGAAAGTTCAGAGCATGGGTTTTAAAGGAAAGTAGGACAAAGTAGGAATGCCCATCGTTTGGTTTGGCTTTTGTTATTTTTTTGCAACTGCATACAGAGGTAGGCATATACTATCGAATTTGTGTTTGTTTTTCCGCCTCTTCTCTCAGGAGGAGATGAGTCGGCCTCTGCAGAGAGACAAAGAACGCTGCTGTCGAAAGAGAGACCGCGCATGCTGCCGAAAGAGACAAAAACTTTTGTTCTTAATCTACGATTTTGTTTGCTTTGTCTACTTATTTTCAGTTTTTTGCACTGTTTTTAATTTTACGCGGCAACGAACGCTGCAGTCGTTTTGGCAATACACATGTAAAACTATATTACAGTAAAAGAAACTGTCCCCAAGACATCAATGTAGCCTAATTATAATTATTCTTAGTTTCATACATGGGCAGTTTCGTGTACTGGGGGGGGATCCGTTACTCCGCAAGATTAAACACCGGGGGCCAATTCATGAAAATCTTCGTAAGAAATAAAGTTTGTAAGAAATGTTTCTTAAAGAAAGAGTATTATTCTTGAAAAAACTCTTTGAAAAGAAACATCTTTTTATGTTTATCTGAATGAATACATGCATCAGACCCGATGAAACTCACACGTTTTCTTCTGGGGTTTTGTTTGCCTTCCTGCAGATTACCCTAATAAACTGTGTTTGAACAGTTACTTTTTGTTTTTAAAATATGTTTCATTCATTTTTGTGGCGTTTGCAGTCTCATTGCCTTCTCATCTAAATGAACGGCTATTTGTGTTGGCACTTTTCATATCGCTGCAAACAATACTTGCCAAAGATTGTCGCTATTTTACGCTACAAATTAAAGCGTTCAACCATCTCTTTTAAATGTTTTTCTAAATTTCTAAATCGCAAACAGAGGTCCAGGAACATCAGAAAAGTATTTAGGTCTATGAACGTTTTAATAGGTTATTTTTTAGATTTTGGAAATACACGATGTACAAGCCGTGACAAAAAAGTTTTTAGCAAAGAACAGTATATTTAGTAGACCTTTTTCTTTTCTGTGATTTACAAACATACACAAACCAGAAGCAACAATATCTTGCCAGAATCGTAGAACGGTTTGGCCATCTCAAAAGATAAAATTATCATTTTTATTTATCAGTTTATTATCACATTTTTCCGTTTTTTTCTGTTTTCAGTCGAGAGAAAATTAATGTTTAAGCATCATCTCCATTACCGACCATTCTGAAAGCAGAATTTATGCCAACACGTACTTAAAAAACTTCAAGTGATCAGAGGGCCGCCTCCCTGTCTGGCATATGCACGGCGCCATGGCAATATATTTTCGCACAAACCACTTGAATGTGACTAATCAACAGGCCATTTCTTTTAGGTTAGCAGTATAGGATCCACACTTAAAAAGAAATCTTCACAAGTCTACAACCAAGACAAGATGGCAGTTTTATAACCGTAAATTGAAGACGATTATTATGTTGACGTTTTAAAATGATCCTCATGGCTGATTGCCGCTCCAATTCGTGTGATCATTAGTTTGTTCCTTGGAGTCAAGATTAAATGGACGCATGACTCTTGTAAAACCAAAACAAGATTTTGTAATGAAAGACAAAATATGTAGGACAAATCAGAAAATAAAGCTGCACGTCGGCCATTTCTCGCACTCATACATAAGTTCCGCAAAATCTTGCACCTGATCTGTGATAATTTTTCAGGAATTATAAGGATAACTATCAACTCTTGCATGTAAAATGCTGCTGCTTGCTGCAATTTTTTGAAAAAAAATTGGATGACAACTGCACGTATTACAGAAGGCTCTCTTAAAGTCATCCTCTGAATTTTAGTCAATTATGTCAATTTCCGTTTTTTACATCGTGTGACATTTCTTGTGTGATTATCATGAGAGAATTTGAGTTAAAAACGTGAGGACACGTTTTATTAATCAATACCATTCTATTTTAGATTTTCAATGATTTATGCTAAATCGTATCAGGTTAAGTTATGATGGATTATTCGTTTCTTGTATTTTAGCATTAGGCCTAAAGAGAATGGGACAAAATTATACAGTGCTCTTCACATTTCACGTACCCCGGTAAAGGGAAATTAATTTATAAAAGCACGAACACCTAACACTTTTCTTAATCAGTGTAGACCAGACAGATATTCTTTTTTCCCAAGAAGGTTATCTGTCCGAAAAAAGAAATGACTGGCGTCAAAACGAATAATTAAGTATATGCGCATGACAATATTGGCATGCTGTTGTTAGTAAAGGAATTTGTAAAATAATTAAATTAAAAATGTATTTGTCACAATAGGGTCCATAATAGGTGAGAATATTGATATTGTGGGCATATAAATCCATGCAGCCTAGCTCACGTAAAATAGGCTACCACTTTTACATTCTCCGATGGCAAAGCTAAACCACCATGGTCTTAGGAATAATATAACACAACAATTCATATTATATAAATAATACTGCACACCTATTAAATGGTTAACCAATCTAAATATGACTGGTGTAAATACTGTGTAGCTTAGAGAACATATTTGCACAGGCTCATAGTGTTACAGACACGCAGGGGTTCCACCTCCTATTCAATCACGAACGGCCGTGGCGCACGGCCTCACCTGAGTACTTGAGCACATTCCACCACTGCCCTCATCAACATTCATCACTACAAATACCAACTCCACACACGCACATCGCACATTTCAGGCGCTCCGGATCTCGTTCTCGCAACAAGGTCAAGGTCTTAACCTTTATGCTAACTCTAAGGACTACCTCTATTCTCTACTTACCACCTCTCTCGCAGCGATCTCCAGAAGTTTCCCAGCCATGCTCCGTGCCGTGGTGTGTGGTACAACCTTAACCTCCCCGTACAACCTCACCGCCTTTGACGTCTCTACACCCTCTACTGACCGGATCCATTCATTCACTCTCGCCAGGTCTCCACATCACTTTTCCCAGCACCTACCCGCTCCTCTGCTTGTGCCTTAAAAATAAAACTGGTCTTTCTGTTATCCTCAGCCCCATCCTGGGTATTCCGTAACCACATAGGCTTTACATTTATCCGCTTGCTAATGTCCTTCTAAGAAAGCGCACATAACTTCAATAAGCACGTGAACTTTCCTCTGTGAATTGTAATATGTTTAACCTACAGTGTTTGTTCTATTTCTTTCATTTCCCTGACTGCAGCAGTCAAAATGTCACACCTCTGACAGACTAGTTTGCAAAAATGTGCTTTGAACTGCGCTTTGTTGATAACTTGTGGTGAAAGCCCACCACTCATCGGGCAAAAGCTGCAAAATGCACTTTGCACGATGCGGCGGTGGCGGCATTTTGCTGCCGGTAAAAACTCATTCCTGTTGGCCACCTACTGTATGTTCTGTTAAATCATACTCTTAATTGCATTAAAGGGTCTTTTCGAGAAGCCATATGGGGGCGCAACATGAGTTCTAGCAGAGGCCTTTTTCCGTTACAGTTAAAGGTCCCCTCCCTAGGAAAATCACTCCATCGTCTCAGATTACGCATGTCTACCATGGTTCCCCTGATAATAGGGAACTCCCACGCTGCGTCTCTAGAGGGCCGCTATGGAACGCTGTCACGTGACGCGTCTGAAGCTGAATGAACAAAAACGACCAATGAAGCTTGACATTGGCAGGGCAGAAGCCATGACGTAAGCTAATGAGCGACTTGTGGATATAAACGGGGCAACTTGTAGAACCACATCCCATCATCCCTTTTTTGTGTCTGAGGAGACACATGGCAATGATGCCGAAGCATGGCACAGAGACGCAAAAGGGAGCGTCCCCCCTCAATTCCCTAGTTCTCAGGGACCATGGTTACATGAGTACCCTAGAAGACGTTCCCTTTCGAAAGGTGACTGCCCACGGAGCTGTCATCCTCTAGAGGGCGCTATGGGAACCCGTAATTGCCTTTGATCACTAGTGGTGGGTTAGGTTCTCCTCTTTGGTTTTCAGAGAGTCATTAGGCTAGAAGCCGCCTTCCTTCCACTCTTTAAGCTGGCTCTACCACTAGGAATGAGTGTGTATGTTTCCTTTACCTTTCCCGTCTCGATATTAAGATAGTCCCATAGTCATTCTGCTGAAGCCGCCACTCTCCATAGCTCCCCCTTAAACGAGAGGAAGCCTAACACTCAACCCTCCTAAGAAGTTTCTAAGAGTGGAGGCCTCAGCATGACGACACTCTAGAACGCAGAGGAGACCGGACACACTCAGCGCTAAAGACATTAGCGAGGCTCCCCAAGAAGAGGAGTCCTACCTACAAAATCTGCCAAGGGAGCTAATGAGAGTTGGAGGCTTCAGCAGAATGACTCTTTAAATGAGAGGAAACCTACAACACTCAATCCTAGTTGGAGCTTCGAAGAGTGGAGGCCATGCAGCATAATGAACTCTCTAATTCTGAAGGATTGTACCCACGGATACATTATGCAAAAAATTCAGTTTAATTTTGGTATTAAAATAACAACATTTTTAATATTTTTTTTTTAAAATTTAATATAAAATTAATAATTTTAAAAAACTTTTAAAAAAAAATATATATTAAAACAACATTTAAAAAAAAATAATTTTTTTTTTTAATTAAAATCTTTATTTTTTTTTTATTAATTTTTTTATTTTTTTTTTTTACGATTTTTTTTTTTTTTTTTTTTTTATTTTTAATTTTTTTTTATTAAAAAATCAGTTTTTTTTGATTATTTTTTTTCCAACCAATATTAAACTGTTTAAACTGCACTCACAACTGACTAGTAATATGTTGTGGGATGGATATTGAAAATTAAATATATTCTAAATAAACTACAAACCTATAAATAAGATACATTTAGTTTTGTCCTCAGCATAACTTTTCTCTAAAACAGAGGAGACCTAGTCCACACTCAGCGTCAAAGGCAGTTAGTGAAGGCTCAAATAGAAGAGCCTACACCCCTCCACTGCCTAGGGCGGAGCTCTGGGGAGCGGAGGATTCAGCAGAATGACTTCCTCTACGAAACGAGAGGAAAACCCATAACGCTCAACCCCTGGCAGGGGAGCTCTTAAGAAGTGGGAGGCCTCGACATAACTAATTCCCTCTAAAACAGAGAGGAGACTCTAACTACACCCCCAGTGCTAAGAGACAGCCAGCTGCAGGCTCACAGAAAAGGAGCCTACATACCAATAGTATCTTTCCTAGCAGTGAGCCTCCTGGGGGAGCCGGAAGCCCTAGCAGAATGACTCTCCTACCATAGAGGATCAAAACAGGCTCACCCTGCTCACCCTAACCCCTTATGTTGAGGGGAGCGATGGCTCCAGTGGTGTTAATAGGGACACACTGGTTGGTGACCCCCAAGTACCGGGGGTCCATACCCACCATTAGAAACGAATTTTTGACAATTTCAATTGGAACCCTGAAGAAGAAGGAGGCTGGAAAGTGCACAGAGAAGAAGCTTGAGCAGAGACCCCTTAGAGGGAGAATTAGAAAGGGAAGCAGAGAGACTTAGAGTTTATGTTTACCAACATTTTGTTTTTGATGTTTTTGTAAGAGTTTTTTATCGGAGCATTTTGATGGACGTATGAAGAGAAGAGAGGAGACAGATAGAGATTCCTATTTTTGTTTTTCTTTTGTTTTTGTTCTGTTTCTGTTTTTGGTGAGTATTTTTTGTGTAAATGATTTTTTGTCACGTTGATTTTTGTTGTGTTTCTTTTTGTTGTTTTTTATATGTGTGTTGGTTTTTTTATTTTTGGGCAAGTTTTTTGCAAGTTTTTTTGTTGCACGTAAAGTAATAGAAGGAAGAGATGGACAGTTCTGACCCTCACATGTAAATCCATGAGAGGTAAATGCAAATCGTTGGATGATTATTCTTGTAAAGCTGCCTGGCTAGTTTTATATGATCGGTTGACTTGAAATTTTTCCTGTAAGGAGAACCAGACTGAAATTCTAAGGAGACCCTTTAACCCCTCTGGGTCTTCACAGGACATATTCCTTACCCCCCAGATCTGGCACAGAGAATGCCTTTTTGTTTCCAATGCATATATGCACCCAAAAATGAACTCAAAAAAAGACTTCTAAATGGATATCAGTCCATTGCCTTAACCTCTCATTCATACACTGTAAACCCACAACATTTTGATTTTAATGTTTTTCTCATCACTTATTGTGGTATGTCTTTTTTAATAACTCTTGAAATAGCTTAAGGGCTCATATCATAGGTTTAGTTCGTGCTGTGTTCGAATCTTCCTGCTTGAAACGTTTCCTGACACATCAGTTAATTTGTTCAAATGTATCATATTCTAGGTATAGGAATCAATGTCCAAATTATTTACCCTGCAAGAGCGGGAAAATTCGGACCCACGTGCTTTGATAAGATAACATATGATGTATGGAATGGGTGGGACAAAACAATGCAACAAACCGAGAAAGGACAATATCGAATTGGTCAAGACAACAATTTGAGGTGTTGTGGCCCAAAATTGCCAGTTTAAATACTCAGGAGCACCACAAAACTGTGCTTTTAGCTTTTAAGCTTTGAGCTTGCGTAGCTTGTGCTATCAAGTCATGCGGTTTTAGCCTGCTTTTTAGCTGCTGATTTTTTTCATGCTTGTCATCCACTTTTAGCATTTTCGCTCCGCGCGCCGTTCCAGCGTGCTTCGGCCTGCAACACGCCTGCTGCCTACTTGAGTCCACGATGAGAAGAAACACCACCTTGTCTCGTCAATACTTTACTTCTATTCTTTTTACTTAGTTTCTTTTCTGTTTTCCGGTTTGAGAGTTCGTGTTCGAGTTAAGTTTGTAACGCCGTGTTTCCTCCGGTCTGACCTCGAGTGCCCTTCTGAAACTTCAGCCAGCCCACACTCCGCATCTACAGCCTACGCCCACCACGGCTTCCCAAGACGTCAACTTCAGACTCCTGACTTCCGCCAATCAGCAACCTCGGTAAACCCCCTTTTCAACGACAACAAAGGAACCCCTGTTACACATGCATCACAAGTACCTTTCCAGACTGCCTGATCTGTACTGGTGTAATATAATTTTAACCTCATTGGAACGCAATGCAGGGTTAATGAATGATTAATGGTTTTTTATACGAGATTAATGTTGTACTTAAAATAAGCCACAAGTATGGTATAAGGCCTATGACAATGTGTAGTAAATTTCCTATAAAATCATTTAGTTTAAAGTTTAGACGGATTGAATGAAACTAATATCAAAGCACAAGCAAGCTGTTGCGAGCTACTGCTAATTTTATTAAATTTTTAATTGGTAAAAAAATTACACTATGCCAACCTTTTAACGCTACGTTTTTAATGCACTTTTAATTGAATAGGTTATAACTAAAAATAATTATCAGGTCTAGTCAAAAAAGGATTTTATCTTTCAAAACTATAAAAAAAAGGATTTTATCTTTCCAGCTTTTTTTGCAAAGAGGGCAGAGAAATGATGACCGTGAGAGTGACAGGTAATATCGGTGTCTGATAATGGCATAGTCCCCTATATGAATTTGGAAGAGTTTAAAACTGCATAATTCTCATCCAGTCTGGAAGAAAACTTTGAGACAGAGTGGCTGAAAACATATCCTTGGCTTCGCCATGATGAATATGGCAGTCCTGTGTTTTATGGGCCGAAAACACAACAATACAGAAGAAACAGTCGACGACAGATAAGACAGCAGTTTGTAATTGTTTTTTGCCTCATTTTCTCATAGACTAACTGCGTGATCGGCAGTGCTAGGAAAACTTTGCTTTAGTTACTGTTGTCTTACCTGTTGAATGTCCGTGTTTGAAATTGGCGTTTGGTTTTTGCGTTTGCCTATCCCGGGACTGGCAAGTTTCGGTCTGCTAAATAGGGTATGCGTGACCATGCCAGTAAAAGACTACTTAACAAGCTGTTTTTGTAAGCGCTTGTCAACAGAAACAGTCGAGAGCGACAGATCAGGACAGCATTTGTAATTTTTTTGCCTTGTTTTCTCATTAGACTACTGCGTCGTGTGCTTAGGAAAACTGTTGCTTTATGTACTGTGTGTCTTTACCCTGGTGAATACGTTTTGAAGTGTCCGTTTGGTTTTGCGTTTGCCTATTGCTGGACTGACAGTTTTTCGGTCTGCTAAATAGGGAGGCTTGACCAGCTGAATTCATCACAGGTAATCAGCAAATATATAATTGGTATGTCACCGCAGTCAGTGGTCGCGCAGCCCTCTTCGTGAAGCATCCTCGTGTGAAGACGACTAGTGTAAGCCATCGCCCTCTAGCTGCGCGACTCCTCCGCGCAAGGAACACCGGTGGGGACAGGCACTTTGAGATGGCGTTTCTCCCCTTCAATTTTTGTACAGCTCGTCCTCAAATACTTATTTTGGTCCTTGTAGTCACTATGTGCTTTCCAGATCTCTACTAGCACTACTAACACTCGAGAGCACGCTATGTACGTCGAAGGAAGGATGACCGCCAAATCTAAGACCGTCCCTCTGACCTCTCCTACGCTCTCTATTCCAGTTGCTCTCTGTAACCTGCGAGTCTCTGTTAACAAAAGCAGACTTCACAGCACTCTATTTCTATTACCATTCCGCGGTCTCAACCTCATGGCACTGCTGAGACTTGATCAAACCTGAAGACACTGCCAATCCCCCGCAGCCCTCTCCCCTAATTTTCACTTGTTCCCACACGCCCCTCGTACAACTGGGAGGGTGAGTACTGGTCTCCTTATATCAAAAGATTGGAAATTTTGATCTTCAACCACCACCTACAGGTAACGGTTCATTTGAATCCCATGCTGGTACTGTAACCCACCCTGTTCAAATCCACTTTGTGGTCATTATCGTCCCCCATGTCAATTGAAACTTCTTGGAGGGTTGGGTGTGCTGCTATAACTTATCCTGAAGATGGTACTCCTTCTGGTAACTGCTTGGTGACTTAATGTCACGGGTCTGTTCTGTGTCTCCTCTGGGGTGGCCACTAGAGGTCTCACTTCCCCTGATTGTACCTTCTTCAGAACTACATTTCCCACTGCCTTTCTGTTCATCCACTGTTCATTGTGTTCGCTGTCACCACTTACACTTGTTGCACCTGTCTATAAATACCCTGTTGTTTCTGGTCATTGTTACGGAGTCCTGGTGAATTTCACCCTGGTTTTTCGTGTTTCTTGGATGTTGTTTATGTTTCCTTGTTTCTGTTTCTGGACTGCTTACCGTGGAGTGTGACCTTTGCCCTGCTGAAGATGAGATTTGGATATCCTCAATAAAACATACTGCTAGTGGATTACCTTTTGTGCTTGTCGGGACAGAAGGACTCCGTCACAACCTAGATCCAGCGATAATTGTTTTTTCGAGGAGTCTCCCCCAGCCACAGAGCGGGAGAGAGCAGGTTTGAGGGAACTCTCGCCGGGTGGTCTTCCCGGGGACCGGGGGTCGCCAAGGAGGAATGGTCGAGAGGAGTGCAACATCGCTCTCGAACCGTGTCTCCCCTATACACGACCCTGGGCTCTGTGGGGGACGGATCAGTGCCACTGTCTCACCATGTCGGACGAGGAGGGAAAGGAAGCTCAGTTCCGCCTGGTGGCGCCACTGCCCACGATTGCCGCAGAGCCATTCCACGAGCGGAAGGACCCGTCATGGCCTAGATCCAGCGTGTGGATTTCGAATCGTTCCCCACCAAACCATTGAGGAACGGAGGGGGAGACTCCGTAACTTAACCACCCTTGTCGTCAAAGGGGGATGAGGTGGTGTCCTGGCGCAATTGTTTTGGACCATGGCGGTCGGGTTGGATTATATGATGCAGGCACTGAACGACTTTTTTTAAACATTGTCTTGATGACCCTTTGCCCGCAATGGAGATGAGGGGCTGGAGATTCCTAGACTTTGTGGGTTTCCCGTTACTTGTGCATCTGTCCTCCGTGGGATACATCAACCCACACTTGATCTCCAGACAAGATGGCCGCCAGCCACAGCCCAGAGCACAATATGGGCCACAGCCCGCGCCCAGATCACAAGATGGCCGCCAGCCCTGCGCCCACACACAGATGGCCTGACTCAACGCCTGAGTCTCCGTCACTGTCCACCGAACGTCTTCGCAATCATAGAGGGCGGAGGAGGAGGAGACAGTCGTCTGCCGTTCCATCAAAGGCCCGGAGGACTTCCCGAGCGTCCGTTCCGTCCGGAGGACGTTCCCGTGCGGGCCGCTGCCGTCCAGGAGGACGTTCCCAGCGGCCGCTGCGTCCAGTAGGACGTTCCCGAGGTTCGCGCCCGCTGTCGTACCAGTGGATGTGCCCGAGTTTCCCTAGGCGGGCTCAGAGGTGGTCTGGAGCCGAGGCGGCCCGATGCTGTTCCCGATGCCGAGGCGGTGCCCAGGCCGTTCTGTAGGCCGAGGCGGTGCCCGAGGCTGTGCCGATCCGAGCGGTGCCCAGCTGTGCCCTAGCCGAGGCCGGTGCCGAGCTTTGCCGATGCCGTTCCGAGGTCGAGGGCGTGTGACCGATGCCGTTCCGGAGGTGAGGCGGTGCCCATGCCGTTCCGGAGTCGAGGCGGGGCCCGATGCCGTGCCGAGGTCGAGGCGGTGCCCGATGCCGTCCCGTGCGTGAGTCGTGCCCTGCGCGGTTGCCGAGGTGGTTTCCCGACTGCGGTGTGCCGAGTGGTTTCCCGATGCAATGTCCGATGCCGAGGCCGGTGCGCTGAATGCGGTGGCCGAGGCGTTCCACGGAGCAATGTCCGCATGCCGAGGCGGTGCCGCCGATGCCCGGGCGGTGGCCCGAGTGCTGTTCCCTTTGCGGAGGCGGTGCCCGATGCCGAGGCGGTGCCCGAGCAGTGCCCTATGTTGTTCCCGATTCTGAGGGCGGTGCCCTATTGCCAATTGCTGGAGGTCAAGGCGGGGTACGATGCCATTCTGGATGTCAAGGCGGGGCCCGATGTTGTTTCTGGATGTCGAGGCGTGCCCGAGGTGGTTCTGGAGGTCGGAAACAAAAAGTGGGGGGGGGGGGGGGGTGGGGTTCCGCCCAGGCGCGCAGGACGGCTAGGGGGCGAAAGCAGACGATGGGGGGCCAAAGAGCGAGGCACAGAGGGGGGAGTACAGGAGGGGGGGGGACAGGAAAGGACAGAAAGAGGGGGGGGGGGGGGAAGGGGGGGGGGGGGGGGGAGGAGGCAGAACGGAGGGGAGAAAAAA
>NW_024872951.1:18628-18702 GCF_018340385.1 Cyprinus carpio
TTAGTACTGGTCATAACCGCTGATTATTGTTTGAGCTTTATTTAAGTTGTACGTAGTTAATCTTAACTATCGGG
>NW_024872952.1:0-417 GCF_018340385.1 Cyprinus carpio
AGATTTCAGGTGACTGCAAATCCTGTATTATGTTGAAGTACTTTTCAGTCTTGGTCAGTTGCACATCAATCAGGTAATCCAATCTACTGTTTCTGATGCCGCGTTCCNTTTGGTAATGAATACATTCTGTTAAAATTTATATTTCAGGTTTTGATTGAATGTCATGTCAATAATGATGGATTTGCCCAATGATGAAACTAAAAATTATTTAATTAAATACAAGTATATTTGTATAGTGGTTTTTATGGTACAAATCATTGCAAAGCAACTTTACAGAAAATTAATTTTCTACAATATTTAGTTGTAGCTTATCGTTGGTGACTGTCAGTTTATGTGCATATGGCAGAAATGTACGGAAAAATCAATTAAAGACATAATAAAACAGACGATTAACACTATTAACAGCAATTATTATAT
>NW_024872952.1:774-1533 GCF_018340385.1 Cyprinus carpio
CGTTCAGTTACGTATTGTTTTCTGATGCGTTCCAGGCAACCCCGTAACCCATGTTTTTCCAACCTTCTACCCATGAAAGTGCACTGGAACGGCAGTCAAACTTGTAACTTCCCACCCATTGAACTTCGTACTAGATCGATGTACTCCCCAGTTCCAAGCTCTGACGTCACATAATCCACGAAACAACTATGGCAGCCCCTACGGATAATATTGCCTACAGATCACGGTGTTTATGCAAGTGGTACACGTGTAATAGACTTTAGGAATAATTGCAATAAATTTGATAATTTAGCTACAATTCCTTGCGTTCAGGCAGTTTGACGTAACTTGCCTGGAACTCTACAAAGTCGTGAGTTGTGGTTTGAAGTCGTGATTTACAGGCTCAAAAACCTGCCTGGAACGCAGCATGATACCACAGAGGAACAGGTATTTTAAACAGTGGAAGAAACTAGACAGAAAGAAAAGCAGAGAGATTGAGGTTGCATAAGGAGCATGGTTGGAACAATTATAATGTATCCTATTAATGTCGGCAGGATTCATTGAGATTAACAAGCAAATCAAAAGTTGAACAAATAATTAGATTAAATGATGTTTTATTAACAAGGTTCAGGAGGAGCACGTCAGATACTTAACCTAATTAGCACAGGTGGAGCTCACTTAAGATAATCAACACTAGGGTATAAATACAGCTGACTAACCCCTATCCATTGACGGTTTACCAGCATCCCCCCTCCACCCCATCTCCTCCACTTAGAGTTC
>NW_024872952.1:1986-2051 GCF_018340385.1 Cyprinus carpio
TGGGATGTAAATCACGTGGCAAAACAGAGAAACAAATAGAGACATAATTAGCGTAGCTGCTGTTC
>NW_024872952.1:2331-14342 GCF_018340385.1 Cyprinus carpio
GAGAATAATAATGCCCATTTGATCTGATATAACTGCAGTCCAAAATTATGAGATGCACTATTTGAATGCTTGGCCAAAGAGATGTGTTAAAAGTATGTTGTCTGTTGACAATTGTGGTCTAGATGAAAATGGCTGACAATTGGGAGAAGTAGAAAGATAAGGACTACAACAATACAAATAAATTAAACAACACTTAAGACATAATGCTAGCTTTCAGCTAGACCACTAATAAACAGGGAAGAGAACATGCATGAAAGTGCCATATATACCGTTCTGTTAGATTGTTTGTTTAGAGTGTTTGTATCTATCCTTCAGAAATCATTCTAATATGCTGATTTATTATAGTTAATGTACAATGACTATAATAAATAATGATTTATTATATAGTTGGAATAAATGAATAATTGAAGAAATAATGACTTTAAAATGAATGACTACTAGTAACTAAACTAGTAACTTATTTGGGTTCCTAAATCTAAAAATATATATATATAAAATATATATATATAAATATATAAAGTTTCATGTAGACATATTCATAGATGGATACTTACTTTTTCTGATGTCTGACCTCTGTTTGGGATTTAGAAAAACATAAAGTATATCCTCCAATATTTTTGCAATGAATACATTCTCATAAAATTTATTTCAGGTTTTGATTGAATGTCATGTCAATAATGATGGATTTGCCCATAATGATGAGAAACTAAAAATTATTTAATTAAATGCGCGGTATTTGTATAGTGTTTTTATGGTATACAAATCATTGCAGCAAACTTTACAGAAAATTAATACCTTTCACAATATTTAGCGTTGTAGCTATCATTGGAAAGACTGTCAGTTATGTGCATCTTGGCAGAAATTCGGACAATTCACTTACAGACATAATCAACGACGATTAACACTATTAACGCATTATTATAGTGAGAGGCAATCAACTTAGAGCAAAATTTGGTTTTCGTTATGTTTGTGGGTTCAGGGTTAGCATCACTGAGGGTCCTCTGGTTGTTGGCAATCATCTCTTTTAGGTGTTCTGGATCCAGACTGAAGCTTGTTTAAATCCTAGTACCATGGGGAGTGTAAACTCACGTGCGAAAACAGAGAAACAAATAGAGACATAATTAGCGTTAGCTGCTGTTCCACCAGTAAAATTTAATTTAGTTTAACCGCAAGCAGAGATAATAATGCCATTTGATCTGATATAACTGGTCCAAAATATGAGATGCACAGTTGAATGCTTGGCAAGAGATGTGTTTTTAAGCTAGATTTAAACAGAGAAAGAGTGTCTGAACCCCCCGACATTTCACGGAGGCTATTCCTAGTTTTGGGTGCTGAATGCAGAAAAAGCTTCTCCCTCCTTTGTGCGTAAGTCTTTGCTCCACAGGGTGCTATCATCACAAAGTCCAAGCGGTTTTATACCGTATAGAGGCGTGATGGATCGTAGCGTAGAGAGGAGACTGGTTAAGTATGCATGAGGCTAAAACCTTAGCCTGAGCCGTGTGATAAGTAGAAATAATAAAATAATTTGTACAACTGATACAGAAACAGCCATTGGTAGCAAGTGCCGGGCCTAGCAAATTTTTGAGGGTGAATATGATCATATTTAACCCTATTTTGGCCTAGGTGGGGACTCTAGCTTCGCTGCATTTTGAACCACTGCTGTAGGTGTTTGATATTGAGGGATGCAGGACAGCCACCTTAACAGTGCATTACAATAGATCCAGATCTAGGAGTCCTTGAGATACATAGACGAAGCTTTTTCTACATCAGAGACAGGTAACATGTTCAGCTAAGCCTTGACAGTGTTTTCTAAGATGGAAGAATGCTGTATTTTTGCTAACATAGGAAATATGATTTTCAAAGACAGTGGCTGGCTAGTATAACACCCAATTTTTGACTGTATAGGCAGTAACATAACTCCGTCAGCACTGTAATCTACAAGTTCTGTGTACTGTTTTTTGGTTCATAAGTTATCTCCTGTGTCTTAGGCTCGAATTTTAATAGGAGAAAATGATTGGGATCCAATCTTTTATATTTTTTAACACACTCTGTTATTTTAGATAATTTAGAAATTTCATCTGGTCTTGTTGAGATATATAGTTGAGTATCATCAGCATAACAGTGGAAACTAATCCCGTATTTTCTAATAATATTACCAAGGGGCAACATGTATATTGAAAATAGCAGAGGACCTAGGACAGATCCTTGTGGCACTCCATATTTTAGTGGTGATACATGAGATGACTCACCATTTAAATAAACAAAGAGGTAGCGATCGGACAGGTAGGATCTAAACCATCTTAGAGCCTGCCCTTGAATAAATGTAGAGTTTAGTTCCAACCCTGCGCCAACGCATACCATGTAGTTTTCAAATAAGCCTATATGATTAGATTAGCTGGATCAGATGTGTTTAATTAGGGTTATATCTAAACTGTGCAGGGCTGTGGCCCTCCAGGAACTGAGTTTGACACCCTTGGTCTATCAAGATTGTTGTAAAAAAAATGAAGAAAAAAAAATGCCTGCACTTATATTTCCTTTCCATATTTCTGATTTATTGTAACAAACAAACAAACAAACAAACAAAAATAAATAAATCAATTTATTTGATCGGTACTTGAAACACCATATCAAAAGCAGCATTTCATGTTAAAACACTATAACGTGTAAAAATTACACGTAAGAAACTAATATTCTTTCTAGTGTGTCCTACTAGCCAAGACCTTTCTAATGTGTCCTGCCAATACGCGTTCCGATTGCATTGTGAACAGGCAGCTAGGTTTTGAGCCAAAGCCGTGTGTGCATATGCCCACCCCGCCTCTCTCCAGCGACCTATCAATCTATATCCCAGCAGAGAGAGGACGGGGGGAAACCGAAACATAGCGGGTCAGCGAGGGGAAGAGGCGCATGAAAACATCCATGGGTGGCTGTGTGGGCAGTCATCATGATTCTTCAGGCAGTTTAAACGAAAACTCGGACGGACCCGGAGGTAGGAAACAAAGCATTTCCTGGGAATGCGAGTCAAACTGTGTTGTTTTGGGTCTGCGTGGCTTCCCTGTCTCCTTCTCCGCTTGTTAGTGATTTAAAACATCATGGTGGGGTTTGCGTCGCTTTGGAAAGCTCGGATCACTCCCTACCAGATCCTCAGCTCCCTGGCTGTAGGGAATAGCGAAGACTGTGATTATGCAAATGTTTTCATAATTTCCCCGCCACCCTTTTGTCTTTGGGCAGTAAGTCTTTTTTGCAGACAACGCCTTCCTACTAGCTGGTTAGCTTTAAAGCTGTGTATTATATATAAAGAAGGAGTGTGTTAGCTGCATGGCTAGTGTGGCTCTGGTTTTTACCCTTTTAAATAAACTGTAGGTCATGATTCTGCCCTTGGATGCAGAAACACTTCGGTTAGTCTTGTCATTTATAATTTCACGTCACACCATTAGGCTTTACAAGCACATCATGTCACACCGTTTCAGCTGTATTGGCATTGTTTTATTTAAGCAAATTCACCACTCCTGGAGTGCTGGGTTGTTACGCCATATAGCAGGGGTGCACATAATTTTTTCAGCCTGGTTCTCAAGAACCTGGAGATTCGGTTTGGTCCACACACTGCATATAGCGTGACCCATCAATATAACTGGGGGGGGGGGGGGGGGATATATATATATATATATATATATATATATATATATATATATATATATATATATATATAGCGTTATTACCCGATTCATAGTGATAATATTTAATATATACATTATATATATATAAATATTATCACTATTATGTATATATGTATATATATATATATATATATATATATATATATATCTATATATCTATGTACATATATACATAATAGTGATAATATTTAATATATATTATATATTATATCTAGATAATATAATGTTAACATAATACTTTTTAAAATTAAAAGGTAGTATTAAATACAAATACAATTGTTTAATAGTAAACTTAAAAATAAAATTTAATATTTACTACTACTTTTTTATATGAATTTTCTTTTCATTATTTTCAAAACTAAAATCAGTCCATGCTATTATTTTGACGGGTTGCCGGCACTTAAGTATACACGCTTCCAATTTTTAAGCTCTGCAGCTGGGATTGTCAGTGAATGAAATGTCACAGGTTTGCATTATGCTTTGAAATGACATGGGGTAGCCCTGGATTTATGCTTTTCCAATTTGATAAAATCTTATATAGTACAGTTTGTTCGATCTAAATGGTAATTGTAACTAACGAAGGGGGTTACTCAAAATGATGTCAAAGTTATTTACCAGTCACTTTTTTCTTTTGACAGCCAATACTCCTCCATACTCACCGAGGTCCAATGTCCTTGTGAAACTTAGCCATTGAATTTCCAACAGAGCGAGAAGATTTGGGCCTCGCAGATCACTGTACTTCATAGCCCGTCGCGTTTTCGAAATACTGGAGTTCAGGTTTGGACAGTAAGTCGGTGCTCGCATCTTCTTATAAGTTTTCTGGGGAGCCTTTGCCTTGGGCTCATATCATAGCGGGTGTCCTCCACATAAACAACGCGACAGGCGCGGAAGAGAACAGGGGAGGCGACTTTAACAATTTCAGAAGTGGTAAATCTCGGTGAGTTTTTGGTGTGTTGGAGCATGTGTAACGGCTTTCGATACCTGGAGATGTGCCCTCTCGTACAAATTATTATTAGGCCGTGCTATACGGTAATTTTTCTCTTTGGTATTTTTTTGACTGCTGTTTTTTTTTTTAACAACCAACAATATACTATAGGCATACTACGTCCAGAACCCGGTTGATTTTTTCGATTTGATGTGCTGTTGTGGTAGACCAGTTTGGAAATGCAGGTAGGTGGCACACTGCCTTTGTCTTGTCCGCACTCAATTTAAAGTGGTCCCACACACAGCTGCAGCTCTTTCGGCAGTTTGGTTCTTCCCTCTCACAGAGGAAACTGAATCATAATGTTCGTAATGTTCCACTTATGGGTGATTCATATTCCAATGCAATTGAGAACCATTGCACGGGGATGCCCAGGTTTTCAGAAACAACAACAAAAAAAAAAAAATCGAAGATGCAAATCGCCAATTGAAAAGCGAGATGCCATCCAACCAAACGAATCTGCCTAGTTCCTGGGCCAGCCCTAAGGGCAACAACATAGGAAACACCTGGAATCAAATTAATATCCAACAGAATAGGATGGAAAGACATGGGGAGCACAACCCCACCAAACTCGTCAACGAGACTCGTGACCATAGACGCCCCCCTCAGAAAGGGGTGTTCCCATTCAATACAAGTCCAAAGGGGTAGCTTGCCCTAGATGGTGAACGGATTCAGTGGTGGTTGCGCTCTGTATGTCCACACCGGGTCAGAAACGGGCCACCCTCATACAGAGCGAGGGATCCCCTCCGAGTCCGTGCAGCCAGCCCCCCCCGCTGGGACCCTACTACACACACCCCCCCCAGAAAAATACTTTGGGAAATTTTTATACGGGTCTTAACTCGATTGGCCTGGAGCCCTCCATGGGCTGCAACGGGGGATCACGGAGCCCTCCGTGGGCCTTAACTGGTGATCAGGGTAGCGCTTACGTGTTGCTGGCACTGGAGGTCACTCTTGGAGGACTAGTGCACATCAACAGTCGCTTTCAAGGAGCTGTGCACTGGATTTATTCTTGAGGCTGAGGCCTGACACTGTAGCAATCTCTGGTGCTGCAGCCAAACACTGGAGGATGCTTTCGTGTTTTTTTTTGTTTACGAAAGGATCTGGTACTGAGGTGCTCTGGAAAGGCGCTGAACAGATGATCAGGCACTGGAAGAAAAAACTGTGAGCCAAACCAACACTGGGGCCACATGAACGCTTGGCGGGCTGCAATATTAATGTTTGGCGGGCTTGCCATATTAACATCTCGGCGGGCTTGACTCTGGAACTGCCGGCTTCTCTGGGCGGAGACAGAGACGGTGCTGGTGAGGAGATGGGTGGTCAGAACAGTTGGCTGAGGTATGTTTGCGTTTTCCTGGCGAAGGGTGAGCTGGTGTGGGCTTGGTGTTTGTCCGGAGGGGCCTGGATGAGGCTCATTCCCTGAATTTCTTCTACCGTTCCAGGTTAGCTCCACTTTACCAACAAACCTGAGTCCAACAAAAGTTGGGAGACCCGTAACAAATTGTGAGTTAACAAAGGAATGGGGAATCGAAGTACAAATCTCATAAACTTATTTTATTCACAATATAGAATATAGATAGCATATCAAATGTTGAAAAGTGAGATTTTTTGAAATGTCTGGCCAAATAGTGGCTCATTGTTGGATTTCATGAGACTTTACAACATTCCAAAAAAAGTTGGAGCAGGTAGCAATAAAGGCAGGAAAAATTAAACTGTACATATAAGGAACAGCTGGAGGACCAATTTGGAACTTAGTATGTCAAGGGGTCAAAACATGATTGGGTATAAACACAGCCTCTCCAAGAGTGGCAGTGTCTCCTCAGCAGTCAAGATGGGCCAGAGGATTCACCATTCCCCCAATTCTGAGCAAAACTAGGGGAGCAAATATCAGAAAGGAGTTTCTCATAAGAAAAATTTAAAAGACAGAAAAGAGTTTTTGAAGTTATATGATCGACAATGCATAATATCATCCAAAGATTCAGAGAATCTGGAACAATCTCTGTGTGAAGGGTTAGGCTGTATAAACACCATACTTGTATGCCCGTGATCTTGCTGGGCCCATTAGATGGCAACTGCAATCACATACTGACATGCTACTGTAACGGATTATCAAACACATAGGCTCAGTGAATACTACTTCCAGACAACATTGTCTGTTGAACACATCCCATACCGTGCCATTCCCGCCGTTGCCGCCTAACAAACGCGATAGTCCAAAAGAAGCAATCATCTAAAACCTGATCCCAGAAGGCTCAGGCGTTTTCTCTGGGGCCAGGGACTCATTTAAAATTAACTTGTGGTCAAATTGGAAAACTGTTCTGTTGGTCCGAACACGAATCTCGGATGGTATGATATCATTCTACATAGCTTGAGTGCATGTGGCATGGGGCAGCTTACACATCTGGCAAAGGGCACCATCAATGCTGAAAGGTATATCCAGAGTTCTATGACAGTCCCGCTCAACATATGCTTCCCATCCAGGACGTCGCTCTCTTTCAGGGAAGACCTTGCATTTTCTAACATGACAATGACAGACCACAACTAGCATCATTACAACATCATGTGCTGCGTATAGAAGGATCCGGGTACTGAAATGGCCAGCACTGCAGTCCCGAACTTTCACGCCATAAAGAACATTTGGCACATCATAAAGATGAAGACTGCGACAAAGAAGACCTAAGACAGTTTAGCACAACTAGAAGCCTGGAGTAGACAAGAATGGGACAACATTCCTATTTCCTAAACTTTTCTCAACATTCCTAAAAAAAAGCAACTTGTCGCCTCCATCCCCAGACAATGCAGACTGTGATTAAAAAGAATAGAGGATGCCACACAGTGGTAAACATGGCCTTGTGCCCAACTTTTTTGAGATGGTGTTGATGCCATGAAATTTAAAATCAACTTATATTTTACCTTACAAATGATACATTTTGTCTCAGTTTAAACATTTGATATGTCATCACCTTTGTTGTATTCTGATAAAATTTTTAAAAATTATCAATATTTGAAATTTGAAACTTTCCACTTCATTGCATTCCTGGTTGTTATTCAGACAATTTGTACCGTGTCCCAACTTTTTTGGAATCCGGTTTGTGTGTCAATACACAGGTACTGACTAAACCAGCTCAATCAGGGACTTACTCGACTACAATGTGGATGCATCGCAGCTGTGTATTACACTCATCATCGCCGCCCCACCGAAAACAGCCCCGAATCGCCGAGAGTCGACCCAGCTCACCCTGGGTTGTAGCCTCTCGGGACTCCTCCACATACCTCCTCAATTCCCGAACACGCTGCTGGCGGTCGGACAACCAAGCCTGTCTTCGTCCATAGTCCGCATGATATTGTCCGTTATTTCCTGTCATGAATTGCTACGCATGCACAGGAACGAGTAGACCAGGACTACATTTTCCACCAAGGTATTTATCTTTATACTCGCCGGAGAATCTCACCTAAGACACAAGAGTTGACATCTACAGGACCGGACAAAGACCAACCTGGGAATCGAGAACAGTCGTTAAATACTCAGACATAGGGACAATCAAAAAAAAAAAAAATGCTACACAACCATTGATCAATTGAACAACACCGGAACCACCTGGAATCCAATTAATCATCAACATAATCAGTGACAGAAACACATGGGGAGCAAAACACAAACACAACTCGAACAGAGTCTTACCAGGTATAGTAGTTCTACTTTGTTTAATAGCCTCTCGTTATTACTAGTAGCTATTATTAACAAAGAGCCAGGTATTTTTGATACCACTAGCTGCTAGGATTGTCTCAATTAATAGCATTCTCCTCCACCTCAATTTGTAGGCCATTAATTATAGTCATTCAACATTACAGTATAATTGAAAGCCATTATTTTTTTAACATTTAGGCTAATGAAAAATACTAGCCATAACACTTTTAATTTAAGTGACCGTAAAACAATCTTCCACATAAACTATAAATTGTGGTATATGCATATAGATGAATCTTTATTTATTCAAGCTACAAAAGTTCATCAGCGCCTAGAGCATCCAGTGAGTTCTCTTTTTAATTTTCTTTTCTTCTGTGATCCATGACAGAACTTCATCAGGTTTCACTTTAAAAGCAGCGCTGTCCTCTATTAAATCCTGATGTCCATGATGTGGATCTGACACACATCTGATTTTCCCCCTCCCAACTCTTTTTAGTCATTTAGGACTTTATAACTCATTTAAGACCATGTTTAACAAGGTCACTCACCAGAGACCGTGCATTTTTGACATAATTGTGTGTTTTTGTCCATTGAATCTGCTAATGGTGTGCACCATTGTTCATGGAACGTCTCAGTCTTTGTCAAACTAAACTACATTTGAATAACATCTTCCATTCAGTGTCTGGCGCTATTTCTCTCAAAGCCCACAAGTTTATGACCGATTAGAACTGCTTTTATACTCGTTTAAACTAGAGTTGGTGATATCGGGTTAACCCATCACACAAGCGCTTATCAAGTCTTTCCATCTATTGATGTTAGAGGTCTCCGGTAATCTGTGTTGTTTGTTGTTGTTTGTTTGCTCTGCTTCTCTTTATCCTTTCTCTTTGGCTTGTGTGACACAACGGCCCGGGCCAGTGTTACCACCTTGTGGACAAACTATTAGTTCAAAAACAATATCAAGGTGTATGTGCCAATCTGGACGTACTCTTCCCACGGTAGCCGGATGACGATGATTGTCAGGCCTGAATTGGGCCTGCGGGCCGTCCAATTGAATAGCCCTGCTTTTAGTTGGTCTGTTTAAAACTAAACTCAATTGGGCTCAGTGAAGGTGAGAACAAGACCGCAGACTCCCACTGTAAATTTACCTGCTGGTGTCGCTGTTGGACCCAAATTTTCTTTAGAAAAAATAATGATTTATACAATTGTTTAATGTTAATGTTTTTTTGTAAAACTACACCTTTGTTCTTATCCAACACTTAGAGGAGCCTTAGTTTTCCGCCCAAAAGCAGTATTGGTGTATCCTGTTCGTCTTTAAAAGTCAGGTTTTAAAATTTTTCAGCGAAATGCGATATCCGCCGTGTTCATTCTGTCATGTTTTTCATCCCTTTTCTGTTCCAAAACAAATGACAGTCTCGCCTTCTCCTCACCAGAGTATGAGAATATCAGCTCAACCCATCACAGTGCACCATATCCACGCACTCTAGACAGTAATGGCAGCTCTTGGAATCACCCGGCATTCGGTAGTTTTCCCATCATCTGCTTGTACTTTGGGATCAACAAATCAAACTTAGGCGGCTGCAACAATAAATCTCGCATGTGATTGTCATGTGCATCTCATCAGTAAAGCCGGTGTTCTGTGATTAAAAGTAAATCTCCATCACGTGCTTTCAGATGGATACACATAGAGTCGTAGATCACTGACAAGCTATGCAATATCTCATAATCATAATCGCAGATGAGTCGCATTAGATTATGAATGCGATATTGCGTAGCTTGTCAGTGTGTTTTTATTAATGCTAGTGATGCACCGAAATGAAAATTCTGGGCCGAAACCGAAACCAAAAATTTAGGATGCACTTGGCCGAAAACCGAAACTGAAGCCGAAAATGGCTTCTTTTAAAAACGTATTGCTTAATTTGTAATGGATTCGAAATTGAAAAATCACAAACCAATAGAATAACATCAAACTTTATTTATTAACAATTACAGTTACATAACAAAACCTAAATATTTTTTTAACATAATAATAATATTCTCTTCAAGTTTTCTTCCATTGATAAATATTTTACATTTTGTGGGGAAAAACATCCACAATTATCTGAATAACTGCACACAAAATCACAGAATTGGCAGTGGCCTCTATTCTGTTGCTGCTGTCCACAATTATTTTACTTCATTTACTTGTCACGTGTTTTGCGCGCGCCCAGTAGTCCCGAGATACATCTCTCTATGTTGTTGTTCGGCTGCGCGCTTGTTTCAACAACCGCCTAACTATTGGGGTGACTTTTCCTGTAAAAATTTCGTCAAACATCTCAGAAAGTGAGGGATTGTACGCCTCCTCACTTTTTACGTGACCGTTTCTCAGGCACCGTTTGCGGTGCGCTCCCCGTCGAGCCTCTTTCTTTCCTTCACCAATTTTCAATCTCCCGTCACTCTTTTTTGTGTCATTTCACGCACTCGCTGCTTTTTCTCATTCTTGCTAAAATAATGTGCGTGAAACCTGCTGAGCAGATGGAGGGGTGGGGACGAGTTATAACACTTGACCGTAAGTGAAACCCAAGCGCTAGCGCCCGGATGGTAGGGCCTGCTGTTGACATTCTTTTCCGCTGGACCTTTTTGAGTTCGCCCGAACCGATAATGCCGCATTTTCGCTCGAACAATTCGGTGCAACCCCGAATTATCCCATTTATGTGTTTTGTTAATACCGCATATAGCACTATTCCAAACTACATAATTTAACATGCAAGATGAATGCACTTTTGAACGTTGAATGTAATGGAAAATTCCTTCGAATTTGTGTGGTCAGTCCATCTTTATTTATATCGGCAGCTTTAAACCAAAAATTGTGTCAAAGCAACTGACAAACGACAATTAGGAAAAGCATTGTTGTCAATAATGCAAAATGAATTTTAAGGCAGTTCATTATTGAATTCAGTGATGTCATCATGCGCTCGTTTCAGTTTAAATAGTATCTGTGCAATATGTGCAATATTCTATAATACTATTTAATTGATGTTGTTTATGGTTCTTGATATAGATTACATTTTCTTTTTATGCTGTAATATAATTTACTGCATTACAAGAGACCCATTGAATTCATTTGGGAGGCGATGATGGATTGAATGTATTTTTAGTCTGCCCTGTATATAAGATTAGTATTACGAAGTTATTGGTCTGGGATCCCTGGCTGCTTATGTAATTATTTATTATTATTATTAGGGGATGCATCGATCCCATACTCTGGATCGGTATCGCGTCCAAGTCCTGTCATTTTCTTGCGATCGGTATCGTCTCAGACGAGACCGATCCAAATCTGATACTTGCGTATACTACCCATACAGCACACATACGTGGGGGCCGATTTCGACCCGACATACATTCCATCGTCACGAGTCGCTCAGTGTCGTTCTAATCGGGAAGGTTGTTGCCCGCGACGTCGGCCTCTTGATCGATATGCCTCTGGCGATGTTTGGTACTATGCATCCGGCCGCTCTGCAGACACGTTCACTGTGTTTTGCTCAATTGTTACGGAACAGGTGCCTTAATTATATTTTAATTTATTCATATTACATGAACACTACATTAACATGTACCATGCTCTTATCAAAAGTGGATATTTCGCGCATTAGTTGTATTGTTTTGAAACTTAACCACTGATTTTTACTACAGC
>NW_024872952.1:14520-14607 GCF_018340385.1 Cyprinus carpio
CATCTATCTCTCGAGCTTCAGAAGACGCTGATTCTGGCTTTTCGTGCGCAAGAACGGACAAATCGCGTACAAGATTATTTCAAAATA
>NW_024872953.1:0-15582 GCF_018340385.1 Cyprinus carpio
GAAAATCACATAACATCTAAACCAATTGCTATAATTAATGATATAAACATGATTATATGATTTTTTAATAAGTAATTAATGGGTTTTAAGTTTTTTTTAAAAAGAAGTACAGAATTCACTTTACCTGCTCTGGTGAGAGTATCGCGCGATCTATGAGGTAAAAAAAACAAACAAACAAACACCAACAAAAACACATATTGAGGTATAATCCTAAAGACTTCTTGCAACAAATAAACACATATCAATTACGTAATAGCCCTTTAAAGCCGAGGTAAGTTTTTTAGTTTAGCTCGGTTCGTATGTTGTTCAAACAAAACAATTTTGTGAAGAAATCTCCGGCTCGTAAGACGCGTCTCCTCTCCTTCACAGCGAATGATTGACAGATGGACTGGTCCGCTGTTTGAATTCACCCGCCACGGAAGAGGCGAAACAGCGCCACGAAATCTACGCGTGGCCACACATATATGGCATCCGTAGTGATAAGCACTACCATAGAGAATGAATGGGGAAAGTTAAGGGAAGTTAAGCTTAACTATTTTCGGCTCCCGCGCGGAGGCACGGGTTCGATCCCGGCCAATGCAGACCACAATTTTCACCTTTTAAGTGTGAAAAAAGTAAATCCCGATACAGTTTCTGCTCTCCATGACTTCCATAAGAATTTGTCTCCATTACTAAAGGAGACCAGCAACCGTTTGGTTACCTAAGTTCTTCAAAATATCTTCTTTTGTGTTTAACAGAAGAAAGATACACAGGTTTGTAGCAACATGAGAGGAGGAAGTAAATGATGATTCATGTTTTTGGGTTTTTTGAACTGTCCCTTTTTAAAGCTTTGGGGCGGAACTCATTACTTACATTGAAAAACTTGAAAATTTGTTTCCTCAACATTTTTGTCTTGTTTTCCACAAAATTCATAAATCAAGTCAAGCACATTTACTGGACAAGTCCCACGTTCTGAGAAATCTATCAAAAATCAAGTGAGTTTGTGCTTAAAACAAATATAACAAAAATAATTGTTTTCCCTTCCTTTCATTTTAATCATGAACGCACTTCATTTTGAAGAAACAACAAAACAAGGCTCAATATTTTTAGTCGCTTCCCAATTAAATGCATCGTGATTTTAAAGATGTTGATATATTTGTACTGGAAAAACAAGACAAAAATATTAAATTAGAAAATCTGTTTTTATTGCAGTGTAAAACGTTATGGTTATCACAGAACATAAGCAGCTCTCTTCACACAGCTGCCGTGCAATTATGGGTGCAGGGCAGGACAAGCGTCATCTTGTGTCTGATGAGCGAACAGAGCGAGCTGAGTAGTATTCATTCTTGCTCACCATAAATTTTTAAATGGTATTTTAATCACAGGTTCCATGGGACATGATTTCTGAAAGATCATGTGAGACACTGAAGACTGATGCTGCAAATACAGCTTTGATCACAGGAATAAGAATAAATGACAGTTTAAACACATATTCACATAGAAAAACAGCTGTTTTAAATGGTAATAAGATTTGACAATATAATGTTTTATTATAGTTTTGATGAATAAATGCAGCCTGGTGAGCAGAAAAGATCCTCTCAAAAGCATTTTAAATAATCCTAATTCAAACTTGTACTGACTGGTAACATATTCACAATAAATATTTTTAATCAGGTTACCACTATTTAACCACTATTTATGATCATATTTGGTTACAGTGACACTATTCTTATTTTTTCAAACTTGTACATAATTCAATCCATTTATTTTTGATCAGCGCTTCGCTACACAAACATACAAACTAGTACATATGCTAATACTACATATTATTTATTCAACACGATTACCTCATATTTCTTTCAACAGAAGCATGATTTCTTAATGACTCGCAGAAAGACGATCCTCTGCCGATCCATCAGGTATATTGTGTTGATCATAATACGTTCTGTCTCATAATACATAACTTATTGTGTCAGGTTATTATCTGCAGCTCACGAAACCCAGACGCTTTCTGATTGTTATGTGTTTGTATCGTCATTGTTTTTTTGTCTTGCAGTTTTTTACTTGTTAAGTTTTGAAATATAATTTATTTTAGGTATTTTATATGCTCTGTTGGTGGGTTTTGTTGATGGGAGGAGCATCAACTGAGAATATATTTTTAAATAAGATATCATAGTATAATTATCAGCAGAGGCAGGGATGTAAGACCAGAACAAACACACCCTGCATGACTTATATTGCATTCTTTACTTCTGCATAACTAGGACTATTGAAGTGCCATAATAGGGGTCAACTCCAAAAAAATAATAATATTTATTACTATATACTATATATATATCCTTAAGTTTTTTCCCACGTTATAGCTGTCGAATATAAAGAAAGTACATTAGTTGTGGTGAACTCAACACAATCACATCTAGATTGATTAAATCTATTTTCAATCTGAATGCGGAAAATCGAGAAAACCCTAAATGGGTAATTGGATCAAATATTTGTTTCAGTCCAAGGAATTCTCGTGTTATTAGTATTATTAAATTAATATGAAAATACACCATGGACGTTTTTTGTCAAAGTAAATATTGGTTTTATATCTGTTGTGTTAGTATATTGATAAATTAAAATTCAGTAAGTAGTCATTTGACATGGATAAGTGTGTTTAGGGTTCAGAATATATAAGATGTTTCTACTTTCGTCCCTACAAGCAATGGTGTGCTTTGATTTATATTTCCAGTTTTGAAGCTACTCTAGTCACTACGAGAGCGACTGTGAAAGAAACAAGAGCGACGGATGTGAATTAGGGACTTTTATTTTGGCGTGTTGGTTGTGAACGTTCATACGGCAGCGCCCGCGCTTATGCCGTTTCTGTGTGTGATTTAGGGACTGAAGACGGTTTGAATCTTAATTCATTCAAATGTAAAATTCGATGTAAATGGTTTTAGTGACTGTATTGTTTTTGATTGAAAGGTAAGGCGCGAACGTGAGGTAAGTTGACAGAGGAAAAGAAAAATAAAGCTTGCGCTCATATAATTCTCTCTATCACGAATCCAGTTCATGTACTAAAACCGAATTCAGTCGCTGGCAAACAGTGAAGGGGGATAACGGAAGCTGTCTGAAGCTCCGAGTCAATTGAATCAAATGAATCTCTGTTCTGAAATCAATTCGCCCGGCTACACGAACTAAACATGCTGGACAAAAACGACAATAACAGACACAAAACATCTGTAAAGACTCTTCCACAGATCACTGAACCCTATGGACGTGATTTTTGTGACTCATCCAGAGATCCAGTTGTAGGACGGTCTTTTCTGTTAATTAATCGTCTTAATCATGGGTGTAAACAGGCGGGGAGAGCATCCTGCTGAGATCACTGTTATAAAGATGGCAGTTATTTTACAAGGAGGGAGAGTGAAGAACGTGAATGAGATTGAAGACACCTCAGAGTCAAACAGGAAGATACTGATGGAAACACCAGGTGGGGTTTTAATTCTCAAAGCTGGCGTTCATTATACAACGTATACTCCAGGGCTGTTGAATGCTTGAATCTGATTGGCTGTCGATATGATCTGAGGTGTGCGGTTATGGTTATACAGGTTTATTTTTTTCTTTTATCTTATTGCTCTATTAATCTTGACCGTCATTACCCAGTTACACAATTGTAACATAAATAAGTGAATAATAATGCAATAGAGTGACGAAAACACTTGAGTGATTTTTGAAAATCTCCGCCACGATCAAAAGTAATATTACTACTTTCATTTGCAAAGACAATGAATCAAGTGTTAGTACGTATATAACTTGGTGATATTGAAGTAATATTGCTCAGGTGTGAACTTCACTTTAGCAATGCATAGTGTGAACCCAGTGTTTAAAAGCCAGAAGGTTCATAAATAGGTTTATAATGAAAGAATTCACTTCCACTGTTCGAAAACTGAATCATTCGGAGACGACTATTTTGAAGGGTTCAGTGTTTGGTCGTCACTACCGAATGGTTCAAGGCTGCCACCTTACAGGTGGTTTTTATTTAAATTTTATAGTTGAATGTCTTAATGTTTGAATTCGGTTTTTAGTTTGCCCATAGTGCTGCATCTCTTTGTGTCGTTTCTATTCGGACCATGGACCCACAAAAACCAGTCATAAATTAAAAAAAAAATTAAAATTGAGATTTATATATAACCTGAAGCTGAATAAATAAGCCTTTCACATTGATGTATAGTTTTTATGAATAGAATAATATTTTGCTGAAGAAATAATTATTTGAAAATCTGGCATTCTGAGGGTGCAACAAAAATCAAAAAATATGAGGAAAAATCACTTTTAAACTTGTCCACAAGGAGGGGGGGGGGGGTATATTGCATGGCATTAATTACAATTCTACAATTAAGTTTTGATAGATTATGGTGAGGAAACTTACTAAATATCTTAAGTCGCACATGATCTTGACTTAACATCCTAATGATTTTTTAGCATAAAAGGAAAAACAAATTATTTTGACCCAACAAAAAGTCTTGTTGGCTCTGTGCTATAAATATACCCCAGAGACTAAGGACTGGTCCAGGGTCCCATATTGGGGTTATATTCTATGAAGGAAGAAGAGAAAAAAAAAAAGGTGCTTGGGATAAAAAGTGCGTGAAAATCTGGGATTTTAACTGAAAGGGGGGCCTTTCGAAAACCCTGATTAATAAAACACAATCCATGACCTCAGTTGTGTTGAAAACATCTCTGGGTCAGTAGGTTTTGTTTTGTGCACAATCAAAATGGTGGTGTTAACTTGTATATGGGTCATTCCTGGTATGCGGGTAACATTTGGGCGTCACAAGTGTTGGGAAAAACAGGTATATGATTTTTTTTTTTTGGCCTCTTCCCAAAATAGTGCCATGGTTTTAACTATTTAGGAAAATTACCCAATATTGGTCAAGCTCGGGGACTCAAAAAAATAATAAGGATAGGTCGCTTGGTCAGAGACTGGCCATGATGAAAAATTCCACCCTGTTAGGAACATCTAGATAGTTATCACAAACAGGTTAATAATCAAGTGCTGAGTGTGCTGGTCTAATCAAACTAGGAGAAAAACTGTTGCCTTGTTTGGTTGTTGCTGTGGAGGGAAACGATGGTCCATGCTCGCTAAAATGTATTCCAGCGCAATGCCGAGGAGGTGGCCGCCTTTCTGTTGTAAGAACAAACAGGGAAAGAAAAAACCATCATGAGGCTTGGTGGATGAACTTAAAGGATCTTCAGGCTTCAAAACATTGAAAAAGATAAAGCGGATAATCATCACGGAAAAACAGATGTGGCCGATTATGGTAACAATATACCCCACGAAGAATGAAATTATACTCACTGGGTTGGAAATCAAACCTCGCTCTTCTGCAGTAGCCCGGTGGCGACACGGAATTGAAGGAGAGACGAGTGATCAAGACGCTGCATTCGGTGGAGCAGCAGGTGACGGGTTCCTCCACTCATCGAGGATTGAAGTTGGACAGGGACAAACATTGAAGCTTGTCATACTCTCCCACGGAGAAATAAGATGGACAAACCAGCCATAATAATTCGGTTCACTCAAACAGGAAACATAAGATGGAACTGTTGAAACAAGGAAGAAGGCTGAAGGGCACGGATGTGTATCTGAATGAACACTTGTGACAAAGAAAAACGCTGACATTGCCCAGTAAGGGCCCGTCTCCTTAGAAGACAGAAAAAAATACAATCCACATGGACATCCAATTATAAAATATTCATCAAGACGAGTGGAACACCAGAGCAAGCCAAAGTGCAAGTTATTAGGGATCTGGGATCTGGAGGAATATCAGTAAGGACAAAGGAGACAAGGTAATGCAAATTCCCAGGAGTAAAGAAAGAATGAAAAGATCATAAAATGACAACTATGTCAGCTGTTGAAAATAAAAAGTTAGGTACATCGGGATTAGAAAATTTTGTATATACTGAGTATAAAATGCAAGATATAACATTAAACCGGAAAATAACTTACTTATTAATATTAATAACAGTTGTAGATATTATACAGATGAGCAATTCAATATAACCTTCCAACTAGAGCAAGATATTTCAATAATCCACTTTAATAGTAGAAGTCTATATGCCAATTTCCAAACCATTAAAGATTATTTAAGACAATTAAAGTTTTAAAGAATTTATTCAGCATCATAGCGATTTCAGAGACATGGCTTAGTGATGAAAAAGGGGTGGACTTTGAGATTGAGGACTATGAATTGAATTATAGAAATAGAGTGAATAGAAGTGGAGGAGGTGTGGCAGTATATGTGCATAATAGTCTGAAGTATAAGGTGGTGGAGGGTATGACAGTAATTGTCGAGGACTTGTTGGAATGCATTACAATAGAAATTTGTAGGGAAAAGTCAAAAAACATTGTTTGTGAGTTGTATATACAGAACCCCTGGATCAAACATTGTATTATTTAATGATTGGATGGAAAAAAACTATGCACAAAAACATCGCAAAAGACTATGTTCATATGTGGAGACTTTAATATAGATTTATTAAATTCAAAAAAGCACAAATTGACAGAAGATTTTATTAATTAATGTATAGCATGGGTTTGTATCCAACAGTCAGTAGACCCAGTAGAATCACATCTCATAGTGCCACATTAATTGATAATATATTTACAAATAGTATGGATAACAATATAGAGAGTGGACTATTGTATAATGACATTAGTGATCATTTACCTGTTTTTATTGTTTATCATTGTAAGTATAGAAAACCTAATGATATTAGTTATGTCACATCATACAAAAGAGCAAGAACGGTAGAAAACATAAATGCGTTCAAGAGTGAATTAATGGAACAAAATTGGAATATAGTATACGAAGAGGATGACATTGATAAAGCGTATAATGAATTTCTAAATATTTTTACATCATTGTATGATAAAAACTGTCCTGTAAAACAATATAGAAGGAAGCATAGTAGTCAAACAAATAGTCAATGGATCACAAAAGGTTTATTAAATGCCTGTAAGAAGAAAAACACACTTTATAGACATTTTATTAAATACCGCACCCAAGAAGCTGAGAATAAATATAAAAAGTATAAGAATAAATTAATTAGTATTATGAGGAGGTGGTAAAAAAGAATATTATAATAAAATATTAGAGATTGAATACAAATAATATGAAAGGTTTATGGAACATTCTAAATGGTATAATTAGAAATTATACAAAAAAATATAAATAAAAGTTATCCGGATTATTTTGTTGATAATGATAAGATAATAAAAAACAAAGAAGATGTGGTTAATGGTTTCAATTATTTTTGTTTTGTAAATGTGGGACCAAATTTAGCAAAAATAATATAAATGATTCAGAAACTACAGCAGGGGTGGTGGAGGATCTTTAGGATAGAAACCCAAGCTCTATTTTTCTAAGAGAAGTGGAAAGGAACGAGATAGTAGACATTGTAAGAAAGTGCAAAAATAAATCTTCTGTGGATTGGAATAATATTGATATGAGTTTAGTAAAAAAAAGTGATTGAAGAATTTCAGAACCATTAAACTCATATTGCTAATTTGTCTTTCAACTTGGTAAATTTCCAGCCAAAATGAAAGTAGCGAAAGTAAATACCATTATATAAAACAGGAGATAAAACACCTTTTCACAAATTACAGGCCCGTTTATATACTTCCACAGTTCTCTAAAATCCTAGAAAAAATGTTTAAAGAAAGATTAGATTATTTTATTGAAAACACACAAATTGCTTGACGAGAGTCAATACAGATTCCGGACAAACAGATCAACATCTTTAGCGTTAATGGAATTAATGAGGAAATTACAAATTGTATAGATACTAAAAAATATGTGTTAGGAATATTTATAATTTAAAGAAAGCATTTGATACCATAAATCATGATATTTTAATACATAAATTAGAGAGGTATGGAATCAGAGGAGTTGGATTGAACTGGGTGAGTAGCTATTTGAGAAGCAGGAAACAATTTGTGGAAATCGGTGATCAAAAATCTGTATGTATGGATATAACTTGTGGAGTACCTCAGGGATCGGTCCTTGGCCCAAAACTCTTCATAATGTATATTAAATGATATTTGTAGAGTATCAAATATATTAAAATTTATCTTGTTTGCTGATGATACAAATATTTTTTGGGTTCAGGGGATAACTTACAGCAGCTTTTGAATGCAATAGCAAATGAAATGATTAAATTAAAACGCTGTTTTGATGTAAAAATAAATTATCACTAAATATAGCTAAAACAAAGATTATGTTATTTGGAAATTATATTAAAACCTGAAATAGAATTGAAAATTAATATTATTAGTATAGAAAAGAGTTTTACGAAAATAAATTTCTTGGTGTTATTTTAGACCACAAAATTAGCTGGAAACCACATATAAAACACACATATGAAGCAAAAACTGGTAAAGACTATAGCAATATTAAATAAAACATAGATATATTTTGAATAATAAATCACTCTATATTCTGTATAATACATTATAGTGCCTTACTTAAGTTATTGTGTGGAAATCTGGGGAAATACCTACAAAACCAACCTACAGTCGTTATGCACATTACAAAAGAGAGCAATCAGAATTATAAATAATGTAGGATATCTTGAACACACAAATTCACTATTCTTGAAAATCATATATACTAAAGTTTATTGATTTGGTTAAATTTAAAACGGTACAAGTCATGTTTAACAAGCAAGAAATATTTACTTCCGGGAAATATACAAAAAAGTTATGGAGAGGCAGGGTGGGTATAATTTGAGAGAGATGAATTAAACTTTAAAAAGTTCAATATAAGAACTACTCTGAAAAAGTATGTGCATCACTATATGTGGGGGTTGTGGAATAAGTTTGGAACAGGTGTTAAATTACTGTACAAACTTTAAACAGTTTAAAAAGTTGTATAATATTGAGTTACTAAACGGTTATGAGGTGGAACAAAGATAATGAGGGTGGGGGATTAAAAGATTGATTATGAAAGATATTTTTTCTAATGTTTTATTTATTTAATGTATTTGTTTAATGGTTGTTGTGCAATAAGGATGGGTTGTATGTGTGGGATAATTCATAGATGATGGAATTTTGTATGGTTATAGTAAGGGGTGGGAAAATAACAAGCTTTTTGCTTCAGCCCGCTCCTTTTCGAACACATTGTAAATTTTATTTTGATATTGCATTTATGTGTAACACAATTGTTGTATGTTCATATGTTTACTTTATTTTTTATTTTATTGGTTTGTTGTTCGAAATAAAAAAAAATAAAGAAAGAAAGAAAAATAACGAAAGAATAATGACAGAATGTTAAACAATAATGAGCTTTTCTTGGATAGTTATATGTCCCTTAGGCCCATATTATAATTTTTTTATTTTCAAAAATAATAACGGAAACAATTATAAAGAAATTAAAAGTCTTAATTATTAAGAACAGGTACTTGTTGTACCCATTTTTTGCCACTCGGTTGCGAAAAAAAAAAAATTGCCTTAAAAACATATAATAGGGTTAGATTATGTTAGTGCTCATCACATCAACAAAATAAGACAAAAAGTCTGCCCAAAACATTTACCGGTGCTGTCAAATTATTATTTACAAATGGACTTGTCTCAAAGAGGTGGAAAGGAGAATAAAGGGGGTGAACACCAGTGTGAACAGGTTCAACGGTGGACAAAGCTTTCCCGTCATTGTACTGTCTGGTTTAATGTCTGTAATGTGTGGACCTTGCAAACCTATATAACATTGGTTCAACCCAATACCAAAAAAAATTCTTAGAAAAAAAAAATCCCAGAATTTCCTGTGTGGAGGGCACAAAAACTAGCTAAGTGCTTCCTTCTCACACTCAATCATGGTCGGCAAAAAACCTTCTATGTTCACATGGCTCAAGAACTAATTACAAATTATAGAGAGACCAGACATAATAAATGATTTTATTTAATATTTGAGTAAAAATAAAGGGGATTGAATAATTAATTTGGATAACTAGATTAAAAACACAAAAAACCATTGACAAGGGGGAAGGCCCCGTAATGGACAGTGAGTGCCATATATTGTGGTTTTGATTATGATGCTAAAAAATTTATGATGGGAAACAATGGATGCTGCGTTAAATTGTATTAAATATTTAATATTTCCCAGATCCGACTAGTGGTTGGTCTTTTTAAGTTGGTATTTTATTTTATTTACCTCCAAAGCTCAAGTTCTCTACCCGTGGAGCGACCTGGCGCTTAAGGATATGCCCATTTATATATATATAGAATTTGGCTATATACTCTAAATCTATTTATTCTATTATTCTATTCTTTATTATTACTTTAGTCTACTTAGAATTTCAACACTGTTCGTTTCACCATTCCACCCTTGTTTATAGACCTAAAAGGGTTGGGATCTAACAGGATGGAAAAGTTTGAGCCTAAAGTAGCCATAGCTTTTTGAGTGATCAACGTTTAGCCTAGCTACTCTTCTACAGAGTAACAGAACTTTTATGAAAACTATGTCAGATTTGTTTTTACACCTTTTTTTGATAGGAAAACATTTATCCATACTATTATCCTAACAGGGGTGGAATTAAGGGTGGGACAAGCAATAAACACCCCCCCCCCCCAGCCCTTAAAAAACATAAAAAAAAAGCTAAGGGTGGGAGTTTGAAGCCTACCTCAGTTTGTTACAGGTGGATTCCAGTGGGACAAATAAATGATGTCACTGCTTGAACAATGGTTTCAGTGGAAATTGCAGTCGGTTTTGGAAGGCGAGGAAAGTATGTTTGACTAAACGGGTGGAAGATGACTTCAGGGACCTTGTCATTGAAGGGAAAAAACAAACGACAAAAAATTGAACAAACCATAACTATATTTTCACATCGAGTTTATATAATATGATTAGAGGGCAGTTTAGCCTAGTCTATAAACATAATTAAAAACATATTTGAAGGACATAACAAAATTTGAAAAAAAGGTGTGTAAAATACAAATAGTCTTTATACGATATTATCTCTGTTTGAAGTGATATAAAGAAGACCTAATATACAATTTAATGCCATTTCTTATCAATATCTGACTATTTTAGAGAAAAAATATGAGTAAATAAATCAGGGGGACATAAAAGTCCTTGTAAACAGGAATGGACCCTATGTCTTTTTTCGCTTTAGCACCTAATGCGCTTGAAAGAGGAGAGGACGAAAAACTGAACCAATATGAAAAAAGCGAAAGCTCAGCATGAGAAACATTATGATTTCATAACTGGAGAAAAGTCCACAAAAGACTGAAGAGACTTCCTCACAAAACAGAGCTCAGATGAACAAATCTGACAGTCATTTTAACCTGCCATCAGTGTGGAAAGAGTTTCAGTCGAAACGAAACCTTGAGGTCCACATGAGAGTTCACACTGGAGAGAAGCCTTTCACCTGTGAGCAGTGTGGGAAAGGTTTCACTCAAGCTCAAAGCCTCAAAGGCCACATGAGGATTCACACTGGAGAAATCTCTTTCACATGCCAAGAGTGTGGAAAGAGTTTCAATCAGAAAGGAAACCTTGAAGTCCACATGAGAATTCACTCTGGAGAAAAGCCTTATACTTGCTCTCAGTGTGGACAGAGTTTTACACACCATCACACCCTTAGTTCCCACATGAGAATGCACTCTGGGTGAAGCCGTTCTTATGTGATCAGTGTGGACAGAGCTTCACGACAGAACTTGTGAACCTGAGGTATCACATGAACATTCACGCCGGAGAGAAACCATTCACTAAAGACAAACCTTTCACATGTGATCAGTGCGGAAGAGGGTTTCACACTCGCAGGTGACCCTCAATTCCCACTTGAGGATTCACTCGGGAGAGAGAACTGTTTTATGTGTCATCAGTGTGCAAAAGAGCTTCAGTCATAAAAAGTAGCCTTAGTACTCAAGATGAAACTCACATCACACCGAGAGAAGCCTTTCACTCCAAACTGTGTTGGAAAGAGCTTCACACAAAAGGAAATTTTAAGGCTCACGTGAAGACTTGCACAGGAGAGAAGCGTTAAAAAGTATAGAGACCCTTAAGTACCACAGGAGGATCCTATATTTGTTCTCTATGTGAAGGAAACAAGACTTTAAGTGGTTCTTCAGTTTAAAAATTGATCAGTTGAAGGCTCTGTTTACACTTCATTGTATAGAGCAATGGTTTGTGAAGTAGGGAACTGTGTTAAAAAGCACCTCAAGGAGGGCCACTGTCCTCCAAAACCTAATTAAAGCACTTTTAACATAGCCTAGAGGCTGACCGAAGTGCTGTACATGAGCAAAGTTACAAGTGCAATATAAAAATAATCATGAGCAGAATACACACACACCAAATTGGAAACAGAAATAAAAATCAACAATTAACACACATTGAAGGCTAAGGAAAACAAATGAGTTTTAAGAAGAGATTTAAAAACTGGGAAAGGTAAGCTATTCCACAGTCGACCCACCACCGAAAAGGCTCGACCCCCTCTGTGTTTCAGCCTTGAGCAAGGGATTATCAATAAGTTAAGACTGCCAGATCTTAAACTTCTAGGAGGTTTATAGGGACACAGTAAACCAGACACATATTTCAGAGCAAGATTATGTAGACATTTATACACAAACCAAGCTGAATTTTTAAAGCCAATGGAGGGCTCGCAAAATGTGGGTGACGTGGTAATATTTGCAACCATTTTTAAGAGATATAGCCACAGCATTTTGAGAATCAGTTTTAGTCAGAGCTACCTGAGACTTGGAGATACTGTGAAACAGAATTGCAATAATCCAAAGTTATAAAAGCATGGATAATTGTCTCAAGAGACTTTTTTTTTTAGACGAAATATGTTTTATTTAAGAAAGTGAACGAAGCTGGAAAAAACTAGAGGCAACGACAGACAACCCTTTATCACTCACATATGTGACTAAATCTTCAGTCTGGGTGACTAAATGATGTCTAATATTAGCCAATGGCTAATAAATTCTCAGATTTTGCTAACCATTGTGTGAGTTGGAGGTTAAGTAATAAGTTAAGCACAGATCATATTTTCACTCACAGAACTCTCTATGACTGAGCGCTTCAGAGTTTCACTCTCCGTCAAATCAATCTATGATGTTTTTCAGTTCATCTCAATGGATGTGCAGCACACCGTATTTGACGTACCGTAAACTCTAGTGTGAAGGCGCATAAACTCGCCATCGCTTTATATCACACACATGCATAGAAAAAAGACAGCGCGAGAGTCTTGCATAACATGTAGAATTGACGCACTTAGTGTAAATTATATTCTTTGTTGTATTTTCCTGTCAAAATAACAGAGTTCCTTTGGAATTCTTCATAGACTGTATAAAAACATGGACGTAGTGTCCGTGACGTCACCCGTTGTTTTCTGAAGAGCATTTTTGAAGCTCAAAGTGGGCGGAGCAGGGCCATCGCCATTTTGGCAGTGCGCGGCACCACACGTCACTCCCAGATAATCGAAAATGGGCAAAAAGGCGGAGCTGGTTGCTGAAGCCACGCCCACCCAGCTTGACATCAGTGTCAGCAGCGGCAATCCACCTGTCACTCAAGTGGCTACGCCCTTAATTATGCAGAACTTTAAGGCTTAATATAATTTAAATGGATGAGTTATAAAAAAAATCACCCCCCACCACAGTTGTCATGAAGGGCAAAATTAGCTGTATAGACCAAAATCATTTTTGACCAGGCTGTAAACATGTTTTTTTTTTATGCTGTAAAGTTGGGTATTTTGTAACATGAGGAGTCTATGGGACTGACTGTGCCTTTGGAGTGATGAATTGCAGTTTTAGTCAATACTTCCTTGTTTGGCCTTCACAAAGAGAGAAGCGAGGAGGTTATCACTTATATATTCTTCAGCTTTTAGAACCGCCAGGTTTTTCCTTAGTGGTCGGAGCAATCGCCGAGGCTTGGCAGTCTCATTATTCAGCTGACCTATTTATCGTCCCTATTTTGTTTTTAGTAAATCCCAGTTCAAGCATACGCCAGGCAACATAATGATATTCATTAGATCCCAGCAGCTTCATTAATCCCTTAGCATTCATTTTATATTTATTATTATTATCATCATCATCAGTATTTTTGTTAAGTTTTTTTCCCATTTTTTTTACAGAAACACTGTATGACCAAAAAGCTTTCACCACCACTAGTCCTAGTTTCAGTTAAAATGACTAATATTCATGCCTACATTGTTAACCAAGTTTTTAATTTCCTATTGCTATAGTTCTATCATTAAATAATGCTTTGATTTTCATGATATAATGCTTCTGTATTGTTGCTTGGTTAAGCTATAGTGGTTGTGCGTTTATCCTAAATGTATTTAGACTGCTGTTTTTCACTGCAAATACCTAGAACCGGGGTTTTCTGCAGGATTTTGTAGCTCAGGAATTTTGAGCATACTAAGACCTGCTGGAAATAACAAGTGTCTAACATACTAAGGTGGTGATGGGGCAGTGTCCATGATACCATATTAAACTGCCAATTACTTTGTATTCATTTGAATTTTAGATACAAGTTTTTCTACAAAACAAAACGTTTTACTAAAATGTTAAACTTTTACATTTCAGAGCCTTATAAACCATTGTTTAAGAAGATGTATACGAGTCACAAGTATTAATTACTATATTAATTTAAGCAATTATTTTCAATAGAATGACTATATCAATTAAATAAAATAAATAAGGAGTGTATGATAGCAACAAAAAAGTATATCTTCAGTAATTTTCACGGGGTTTATCAATAACTGATATGTTATTGTGCTGAGCAACTCAAGGACTACCGATGGACGAAAACTGACTCCTGAATTTCTCATTATTCTTCACTGTGTAGTCCGTTCACGGCAGTAATAGAAATTAATCATTTCCAACAATTTTTTATAGGCCATTTTTAACCTTTAAAAGCCATTTTTTCTAAGGTGTAACCTCACACCCATCTTTTTTGAGTCTTGCATTTGGGCTTTTAACCAAAGCCAGATGAAATCAAAATATCAGTAAGATTGGTCTTTGCAATTCAGAGGAAGCACCAGGAAGCTGCCTTAAGAGTGGCCATTTTAGATGCATAAACACACTTTATTTAATGCGCTCGCTCAGATCGGCGATGAAATACTTTAACTTTTTAATACATAAGTAATATTTTGATATTTTTAAACATAAACATTGAAAACCTATATTCAAATTTAAAAAAATGAAAATGTACCTTAAATGTGAAGAATTAAAACCACCAGTAGGTGGCAACCAAGTCACTGTTCATGAGTGTGTGTTTTGAACTGAATCATTTACATGGTACGATTCATTCAAAACAGAAACTGCGATCGTAATGAAGCTCTATTGGAATGATTTTTAGTGAAGAAATAGAGCAAAAAACAGAGGAAATCACGGTGTCGCGCATGAAATATATTAATAATAACTTCTCTTGTTTATTGAACTGCTGTATAAATCAATACCTCCACATTTTATGGTATGCTGACTTTTTGGAGAGAGAAAAAAAGCCTCAGCAGCTCAAGTACCCAGTATTAACTATATAAAAGATATAAATATAAGTACTACAGCATATCTGTGTGTATGTGATAATTCTAAATGCATTTTAATAGACTGATTCATGCAGTGGAAAAAACGCA
>NW_024872954.1:0-10780 GCF_018340385.1 Cyprinus carpio
TCTCTAGGAGGAGTTCGTTAAAGTAGAACGCATGGAAATGGCAAAAAATACACAAAATTTGCTAAAAAAATTAAAAATAACCGACTTCCTGTTGGGTTTCGGATTTTGCTCCAAGAGTCTTTTTTGTAGCGTATTATAAAGTGTTACTAAAAACCGTTTATTCATTTTCACTGTGTGCACATTATTGGCATGTTGATATTCTGATTTTTTTGTTCCAAGCACATTACAATTCCCATGCATAAATCTTAATAACTCATTAATTTGTATTTAATCATTTGAGTCGTATAATATGTCCATGAAGGCTGGAAGAGAAAAACTCCTTATATTTCAGGTGTGCAGAATTATTAGGCTTTTTTTACAGATGAAATGGCCAAAAAAAAGAGTTTTACCTCGGACTGAAAAAGTCAAAAATTATTTAAATCCTCCATGAGAATTATTCAAAACTATTGCAATATAGAAATTGCAAAATTTCGACAATGATCATTGGACAAAAAAAATGCTGGACTGGGACAGTGGAGTTTGAAAAAACAAAAAAAAAAGGTGATGTGAAAGAAAAGACACAGTTAACTGCCAAAAAGAATAAGAATTAAGACTGGTTCCGAATAGAAGATGGAATAAAAATGCGCTCCCCAACACTTTACTGCAGAGATTCTGGAAACAGGGGTCAGGAACCTTGTTTGACCAAAAAGCAAAAATTTTTATTTTTGGTTAAGAGTGACATTTTTCCAAAAGTGCATAATATATATGTGCTTGGAAAAATATCATCTGAATATCAAAAGTGCCTATAATGATGCACGACATGCAAAGAATTTTTTAATGACTTTATTGATCTATAAGCATTTGTAAAATATTATCTGCCGGCAATTACAGCTTAGTCTTCATCTGTGGAGCTATTCTGTTTTACTGTTACATCATGAGTGTGTAAATTCAGATAAATTTCATGTCACGGATGTCATAGGTCCAGTAATTTAAATGAGTTTGAAATAGTAGTATTATTTATTATTATTATTATTTATAAACCTATGGCAATGATATATATATATATATATATATAGATTATATATATATTATATAATATAATAGATACATCATAATATATATTATATATATAGTCTATATATTTATATAAGGGCATAGTTGATATAATAATAATAATGAAAATCATAATTTCATACTCATATAAATACTGACCTATTACAGTATTGAAATGTATATATATATATATATATATATATATTTTTTTTTTTGTATTGAAATGTTATTTGAAACAACTGGTTCCGTGGGAGCCACCACCACATAGCGTCTTAAGGGTGTAGTTTGATTCATCGATATGGAGCGATGCAGCGAGAGCACCTAAAAAACCCACCTAATTAACCTTTGTAAACATCAAAAAACGATGAATCGATATTAGTAGTTTAAACAGTGATTGTCTATGCATTTATTTCTTTGAGATATTAGGGATGTATGGATTTCATCGATGATGGATCGATTCATCGATAGCACACGTAAACTGATAGATATCTGTTATATAAATAGGCACACAGCTATATATTGGCACTGTCTACCATTTCATCATAATGTCCGTTCAACGGCTGCATTCTAGTCAACTCACCGATTAGGATCGGTATCGGCAAACGGTGAGCCTATAGACGATCGGGGATTGTTCGCGGAACAGTCGAGCGCTGTGTGTATCACACGCACACATCTGAAGCGCGTTGCATGCTACACAGGAATGCCGCTCGCGGCGAATACGAAACTGACTATTGTCCGCTTTTTTTTTATGTGCATCGGATCAATAAACTCCATATTACATCTGCACAATGCGCGTTGTCTGGAGAATGATCCTAGTAAAAACACAGTCGGTTAGGCAGATTTCTAACTTGTGTAACAGTTCAGAAATAAAAGGCATTTGTCTATTAAACCCGTGTATGATTCTTATACGTGAAAGTCATTAATACTAAATCTAATGCTGTCAAATTCTGGAAAATGTACTAAGTCTGCCGACACGCTTCTGACTCTAAATAACCTGTTGTAACATCAAAAACGGATTTAACCACATACACTGCGCACAAAGCATCTGCACCGGGCACTGGCAGATTCTTCAGAGTGACGTCAGCCCCCTCCTTTTTTCTCACACAGCAGTGGACTGGCCGCAGAGTGAGATTCAGATGCACCTGACAGTTTTATTAATCTTTCTGTTTTCCTGCCCTAGAGCTATTGAAGTCGCTCGTTGATTGAACTATGCATATTTTGCCTCAGAATGGACTATTCCTCTATATATAAACACTTTTTGAAGTGTTTTGAAGCCTGCACTTTAATTAAATAATCAGGCCAATTTCTGTTTACTTTTTACTGTTATTTCAATAAATTGACTACGGCACACAAACACACGTCAAAGCTATCCAAATCCTATTCGCAATTTAAGTTTCCCATGTTTTGGCATCATATAGAACAAAGTTTGTGTGTATACTGTAATTCCTCCTCTGAGCATATGCATTAATTCAACCAGCTATATTTATTCCAAAAATCCATATTTTCAAAATCAATATCACTGACTTCCTGGTCATCCGTAGGCTGATGACGGTGAAGTTAGAAAAGTTGTTGCCTCTTGATAAGAACAAATTTATGTACTGAGATTTGGTGTCCCTGTAGGCTAAAACTACCGCCATCACTTTTGCCACAAAAGGTGTCTGCTATAGAGTGGCTCCTCCACGCCTTCTACTGACGCTTTCGCTATTGATCTAGCTATCATTAATTACTGATATGTAGTTTCTGATTTATTTAATTCTGATGGTATGTTACTGCCTCAAAATCACCAAACAGAATATTCAAGTCTTGACACGTTGCCATGGGCAAAAAAAAACAAAAAAACAAAAAAAAAAAATAGTAATATGCAATATCCCAGTGCTTTGTGCCAAAGCTTTGCCACGCGCTACGTCTCCTTTAGTCCCCCAAGGAGATTTTACATTCGTTCCTGTGTTTTTAGCATTATTCTGTATTGAAGTTTTTTGAAGCAAATCGACAGTAAAAAATTAAGATGCTGAATTCAAAGCATATTGGGAAGGACACCGTCCTGATGGCCGATGTGTGGCGCTGTAACTTTGACTCTACTATTCACCATATATGCGGATCGGGCAATCATACATCGAAACAAACAAACGATAAGTGGGTGAGTCAAACTCAAGGCGTAGTGTATGTTTGATGTTATTTATTAGACATTTCCTGTTTCTCATTTCTCCGCCATTATTTCAACGCCTCGCCACGGAATCAAACCGTGTTCGCAGATCTCAAAAATACTTCGCGCTATTTAGACAGCCCCAATGTGCTTGAAGATCATGTTTCACCGAGTTTTTTGGCAAACGGGTGGGAGTCTTCCTCAGAGGGAGGTAATATTCACATTCCAGAGCAGGTGTGTTGTTTTCAACAAAACCCTAAATAGCCAACTTCCTGTTTGGGCGGGGCTTATGACATGCAGTGCGAAAGTTGTTTGGTTTGATGAATCTACATGTGTACATGAGTTTCATTTTAAGACGTTGCAAATATGCAGATATATGGGCCCTCTATATCCAGGTCGGCGCTGTAAGGCCCCGTGCCACGCCCGTGTATCCAGTCTCTGCCCGCCCTAATGTCCGCAGATTCCAAGGGTCTTGTTGTGCCAATGGTTTCAGATTTTTGGAGGAACCTCATTGATATGTTAAGGGCCCAAAAGCCGCACTAGACTTGGAAAACATTAAAATGATTTAAGACAATACAAGAAAAAAAAAACAATAATTCTAAGGAAATAACAATAGTAGCTTCGCAATGCAGCGAGTGCGGCCTCAATTCGCATCAAGCAGCAATGGAGGGCCCGAGCGTCACGCAAATGCCACACCGGAGCCATCAGGAAAATTGTGCCAGCGGGCACATGCATTTACACTAACTCTATAGCATCCCTGTTTTTAAGGATTCGGCAAAATTAAAGGGTAATCCAAACCATCTCAGACGATGGAAAGACAAACCACCACAAACAATATATAACGTTCTTTAGTAACACTTGAAAATAAGGTTTTCAGTTATTAACATGGGTACACTATATTAATCGATCAACCGGAACAATATTATATAGCATGGTCAATGTCAGTTTACTCGTCAAGGAAACTTCAAAAAGAAAATTACATCTTGTTAACATGACTAGTTAATGCACTGTGAACTAAATCAACAAACATTAATAAAATTCTGTGAAAATATCCAATATTGTTTCATGTTTCATTTACTAATCTTTACAAATAACACCTTATAATAACTGTGTGTTACTAAAACCTTTATTCGAGTTTACACTGTGTGCACCAAGATTAGGCATGCGATACTGAAATTTTTTTTTTTTTTTCCAACGCACATTTCACCAATTACAAACGACATCAATCTTAATCGAAACGTACCATTAATTTTTTTTTTCATCAGTTATGAGTGATAATAATGTCAGTGAAACTGCTGGTATATAGAGTAAGAGTATAAAAAACTAAGATACAAACAGGAGTGCGTCTGAGCCTTTGTCTGCGCTGATCTTCGATACAAATGCGTGAATTAAAAAAAAAATGAAGAACTGTACGCAGGGAATACTCAACCACTGAGAATGAGAGTAATAGCTTATTATAAAGCCTGACTGTTACTTATTAAAACTAAACAAGTGTGCTGAAAATAAATATTTCTGTGATTTCGTCGTGTGACATTGGACACAACAACGCGACGTCACAGTGGAGTTTGAGAAAAAAAAAAAAAGGTCTAAGAGAAAGACACAGCCCCCGGCCGAGAAGCGCGATAATGAGATTCATCAATGGTACTCACAGAGGCGCGCGGCTTTCAATAAGCCCACACAACAGAAGACTCCGCAAACGAGACTACTCTTCAGATTCTGGACACAGGGACTGTTTGCTGTCGCGTGAGAGGAATAACGACTATTCACTAGCAAACAGATGTTATGTGGTTGGGTTTTGAGATTGGATTTCCTTTCCAAAAAGGGCTGAAGCACTTGTATCAGCAGAGTTCATAAAATATCTGAGAAGTGGGAAAATATCATATGAATATCAAGTGTATATAATTCCCATGCACGCCGTAATAAGTAGTGTACTGGCATCGGGATGATTAAATCTATAGACTTTTCCAAACTAATAATTCCTGACTAAATGTAAAGGCAGTTGAAATACTATGAAGTCAATGAAAGCTATACACTACTTAGACCCATCAAATTGAGCTGATGTAAATTAATATAAATGTAAAAATAAATGTAACTGTAATAGTCAGTAACAAATAGTTTTGAAATTCTTTCATTTACTACCCCTAACAATACCAACCTAAAAAAAAGATTGCCTATATATTCTGATCAATCAATATACTAATTATATATATTATATATAATATATACTATTATATATTAATACTTAATACCTTTATATATAATTGCATCGGCTTTAATATAATTTTTTTTGAGAAAAATAAGCTCGCAACAGAACCCTCTGATTCCTTAAAACAGTCCCTGGAGTAAGGAACTGATGGAACAGCGCGGGGAGTTTGAATAGACGAGCTTGGAGTGTTATGAGTATGGCTGTTTAGATGACGACTCGGTGATGAAGATGTAAAATATGTTGGTGGGATAATTAAATTATTTAGATGTAAAACTCCACACATGGAATTAAAGAGGGGTATTTGTCCTCACATTTCTCTTGTAAAGATGGGGGGTCTCAGTGCACAGCTGGATCTGAATGGCTCAGAGGGAAGATCTTATTCGTGTCAGGCAGATACCTCTTACAGCGCGCAGTCATGATAGTAGACATCTACCGCATTAGGAAAGATAACAACAAAAGGTTTCTAATTGATATTTACTTCTAAAATATCGTTTTCTGTACGGGAGTAAACTGAAGTCACCAGATTTTCACATATTTAGAAAAAAAAAAATTCGAGGCTATAAGCTCAAGTTCTCAAAAATTCTGGGAAGCAATTTTCTTATGTTTTTTATTGACTGTTTTTCAAGAGATTTAACCTTTTATTCTCTATTATCATATCTATCACGACATAACATTTTTTTTCGCAAAACCATCAATCATGTACAGCTAGGCTGTCACAACGCAATAAACAGAACAGAAGTTTGTGCTGATTTCATCTATCTATTAGACTCTAGCCCTTTAGATTCTGATAGAAACTGAAAAAGCACAAAGTCACGCGATGACAAAGCTTCTACAGGCCCCAAAAAACCCTTAGACTTCCAGAGGGTTCATGTGGAGTCTCTCGCTCTGGCTTTTCTCCACATCACATCCAAAACCACACACACACACCACACCACACACACACCACGAGATATATTATTATTATTATTATTGTTATTATTTTATTATAATTATTATACACTTTTCCTTAAAGGATTTAAGTATTTAACATTATATAAGTTAACAACGTACATCATTATATTAGCATTTGGATATTAGTTAATCTAATGTTCAAAAGGATTACTACATAATTAAATTAATATTTATAGTTAACTGTACTCAGGTACTTCTAACTGATATAACATATTTATTACTAACCTAATACTTATAAATATTTTTTTTTTTTTGCAGTTTTTTTCAATTGAATTTTTATTTTTTTTTTTTTTTTCTTTTTTTTTTTTTTTTTTAAACTTTTTTTTTTTTTTGTATATATTAATTTTTTTTTTTTTTTTAGAACTATTTTATATCATATATAATACTCATATATTGAAACTACACACACACATATTACACAGTTTTAGTTTAAATAGTATTATGTACTGTGAAATAACATGAACATTCTATTTCGATGATAGGATTCGAATGCATCGATTAGCATCCTAAATGACCCCACCCTAAATAGACCTTGTAATGTCAGTTAACGAGTAAGATCTAAACCAGATTTAGTTTTAAACAGTGAATGTCTATGTGGCAACACTTTCCTGATATTAACCATATAGGGGTGTAATTACATCCTATTTATTCATCGATAGGGATGATAAACTTTGTGAGTGCTATATACACTATATTACCCGCCAACACGTACAGCTTATAGAAAACTGTCTATAATAAATAGGAAAGCTTATAAAAATGACTGGTAAACATTTTCACATAACCGTCCGTACTGCAACATCGGCTTTATTCTAGTAATGCAACTCACCGATTAGTGGCCATTGATCGGGATTCCAGGCACAAGTGGAGTTGCTGTAAACTGTTCTCGGAGATTGTTCGGGCGAATAACCGGAAGCGCGAGAACCAACTGACTGGAGAAGTTTTTACATAACGCACACGATTCCGAACAGCTATCGGGTAATGCATTTGCACACAGAGCCGCCGCCCACGCGTCAGAGCCCTTCAAACTGTTTCAAACTCACACGAGTCTAGGACTCGAGTAGACACGTTTTTCAAGTGTGAGCATATAAAACGCTCGAGCGAGTGCTCGCGGAACAGCGGCGCTGTGTCTGAGAAGTTTTCAAGCACACATCTGAAGCAGCTGTGCATGCGACACAGACATGCCGCACCGGCGTTCGCAATCTTTTTTAGATTTCGCTTTAAAATGAGAGCTATCTTCCGCTCAAGTTTTGTGCATGTATCAATACACTACTAAATTACATCTAATGCAGACGGAGTGGGTGTGAACCTAGTATAATGTAGTAACAAACCTATATGTCACCTGACGTTAACAGCTACAAGAGATCTATGAACAAGGCATGTGTATATTAGAACCGCCGAATGGTTCTTAAAGGAAAGCATAATAAGGATTTTTCTACTTCCGCTGTCAAGACAATAAATATCAAGTTGCTAAATGCTTCTGAAAATTACCACATTTGAACATTCATTAAAACTGATTAACATTAACACTCAGCGCACACACATTCTTCACAGGGGGGCATGGCAGATGTCCCTAAATCCTGGACGAGGCCCTCAACACCCCTCCCCTCCTGTTGCTCACACAGATTGAGAGTGGCCTCAGAGTGAGATCAGTCATGATGACCTGACAGTTTACGTCTTGTGAATTTTCTGCTTATCTCATAGAGCAGCATTGTAAAAGTCGTCCGATTAATCTAATGCATATTTGCTCAGAAATGTACGAACCTCTATTATATAAATAGTTTTGAAGTGAAGTGTTTGGAAGCTGCACGTTTAAGAAAATCCAAGACAATTATGTTTACTTTTTACTCTTATTCAAAAAATCACTACGGCAAAAACTCTGGTTCAAGCTATCCAAAATCACTCATTCGCAATATAAGTTCCTCAATGTTTTGGCATACATGTGTGACAAAGTTTGGGGTTGTGTCACTACTGTACGTTCTCCTCTGAGCTCAGTATGCATTAATTCACAGCTATATTTTTCCAAAAATCCATATGCTCCAAACGCCAATATATAGGACTTCTCGGTCATCGTTAGCTGATGACTGGGGATTAGAAAAGCTTGTGCCGTGCTTGCATAAGAACAATTGATGTACCGAGGTTTGGTGTCTGTAGCTAAAACTAACCCCCCACATTTGACAAAAGGTGGCGCTATAGAGTGGCTCCTCCAAGCCCCTTTCATGAGGCTTTTTTTGGGGGGCCATTGTCTAGCTACTCATTAATACTGATATGTGTTCTGAGTTTTATGTAATTCTGAGCATGTTACTGCCTTCAAATCACCAGAGAAGAATATTCAAGTTTCGAACACGTGCACGACTGGCAAAACACAACTATCTTTTAGATATCAATGTATTCCCCCACAACAGATTTTACATCGCCCGTGTTTTGTCATTATTCTGATTGACAGTTTGGAATAGACAAATCGAGTAAAAAATAAGAGCCTGACTCAAAGACATTCCAAATATTGCAGTGTTCTGACACAATTTTTTGGAAACATTTCCCTGCTGCCAGTGTAGGGGCGCATGGTAACTAGCTGACTCCTAATAAGTACATAATGCGTATCGGCATTCATACATCGAACAAAACCAATGAAGTTTGCATCAAACTCAGGTGTGTGTATGTTGATGTTATTAGACATTTCCTGTTTTCGTTTCTCTGACTAATACCTTTCAACGCTTAGTCGCCACGGAACAAACCGTTCAGAGATATCAAGGTCAATATATAGCTGTCCTTCGCAATATTTAGCATCCCCAATGTCTTGAGATCATTTGTTCACACCGAGTTTGTGAAGTAATGGGTGGGTGGAGATTCCTCAGAGGAGCCCCTATATTCACCCCCAATTCCAGAGCAGGTGTTTTTCACACAACCACTAAATATAGCTGACTTCACTGTTGGGGCAGGGAAGCCTATGAATAGAGTGACGAAAGTTGTTTGGTTTCAAGGCGATCTTATAGTTTGTATGTCCGAGTTTCAATATGTACACGTGCACGTCTGCATGAGCAGGGTTCAGATGGCGACTCAATATCCAGGGGGCGCACGTAGAAGTCCCTGTAGCCAGCCGACCGTGATATCAGTCTAACGCACGGCCTTAATGGAACGCAGATTCCAAGGTCCAGGTGTGCCAATTTTCAAAGAGTTTTTTGGAGCATGTTAAGGGCCCCAAAAGCCCCCCAAACCTTGGAAAAAAAATTAGAAGAATAAAGAAAAAAAAAAAAAAAAAAATAATCCTAAGGAAAACACACAGGGCTTTTCGCTTCTCCAGGCTTGAGCCCTAAATATAGCTGCAAGCAGCGCATATGGCGGCTCAAGCCATCAGCGCAAACGCCACCCGGTGGCATCAGGTAAACTGTGCCCAGCTGGCACATGCATTTACAGTAACCCTCTGGCACTCAGGTTTTAAGGGATACGGCAATTAACGGGTTAATCCTTCAACCATCAAGACTTTGAAATCACATACACAGAACAATATTCATTAAGAAAGTGAAATTAAATGATTAATAAACTATTTATTCAACCCCTTGCTATTTTCTATCTCTAATAAAAGTTCTTGGCTGTGGAACATCTGTAATAGAGTTATTAGCTGGATGCAAATAAAGTCATGCCTTTATTTTTTTCCCCTGTTTGCTATTTCACATTCCTGTCACTGAAGCGCTAGGGCAAAGACACAGAAGGCTGGTAACTGAAACAATGCGTTAAAGTCAAGGTGATTATTAGGGGTCCAAGAACATTGGTTTGTGTAGATGATGCAGTTACACAATGAACATGTTCTCTTTTTCAAGTAAATTATGAGTCCTTATGTGAGTTCTATTATATGCACAACATGAAAATATAGATAACTAATATATTGTCCCTTCTCTACACTTTTTTTCAGTAACGTGATAACCTTGAGAAGTAGAGTGTTATCAATATGCTTATTTTAAACAACAGTTAATGACGTATTTAGAGATGATAGCTTTAAGTAGAATAATTACTTATATTGAAGTTTTATGAAAAGCTGGCAGCAAAGAATGAATAAGTTTTATGCATTTTTTTGCTTAAGTAATGTAAAATAAAACATTTCTTCTTTTCAAAGTCTTGAAGAGATCTTTGAAGAGCCAAGTATATCCCAGGTCACTATCGAAGGGAAACAATGATAGCATTTGTGGCCTCTATTTTTGAACATGATGAAAGGGGACAATATTTTGAATGATTATGCAAATATTTAATGATTAGTTTCTGATAATATACTCACATTAAAATCTAATTTACTGACTGTATCTTATTTCCATGCTTAATCATGAGTTTAATTTTTTAATTTACATTTTAAAGCAGTGTTGGAATGATTACTATGAGTTTCTAAACCCCTTGTTTGTTTTATTTATTTTTATTTATTTATTTTTTTTTTTTGGGATTTAATAGCAATACGTAACTGA
>NW_024872955.1:0-15572 GCF_018340385.1 Cyprinus carpio
CTTCTTCACTTTTTTCAGTAATGCGTGATAACTTGAGAAATATGTTGTCAATACTATTAAAATAAGATAAAAACGTAATGGTATTTAGGAGATGATAGTTTTTGCATAATTACTATATTGGGCTTTATTAAAGTTTATGAAAAAAGAATGAATGTATATGCATTTTTTGATTTATTTACATAAATGAAACATTTTCAAGTCTTTGAACAGATCTTGAAGTATTTGCTATCCTGTGGCGCCATCGAGTGGACAACATTAGCATTGTGCCCTTCATTTTTGAACAACATTATGAAAGGGGGCAATATTTTTTTGATTGATTATAAATATTTAATGATTAGTTTACTGATAATATACCCACATTAAAAATCGAATTTACTGATTCTGTATCTTATTTCATGCTTAATCATGAGTTTAATTTTCAACTTACATTTTTAAGTAGTGTTGAATGATTACTATGTGAGTTGCTAAATTTGTTTTGTTTTTTTACAATTATAATACATAAACTATATAATGATGAAAAATACAACAGTTATTGTTTTCATAATATTTACTATTGACAATCGTTATTCTGTATTGTAAAGAAGAGGGTTTTTGACAACAAAAATGGTCATTACTAAAAATTAAACACTAATTTAATTCATAGTTTTATTTTTCTATAGGTTAAGCACCTTTTCGTAAATATGGCTGTTTCCCAGTTGTATTTTTTTTTTTTTTGTTTGTTTTTTTTGTTTTTTTGTTTTTAGGATTTACATTTAAAAAAATGAGCCTACTTCAAACATTTTAAGCAGCTTGAACAAAACCTGTTAATATTTATTATAGACCACTGTAACGGTATGGCAAATCAAAGAAATAACGTCGGGAATTTAATTAAATATAGATTTAATTTCTTTGTTAGAGCAAAAAAAAAAATAATAATACCAGACATAATAATAATAAATACATGAATACATACATACAAAAAAAGCAGCCAAGACGAAACATGATTTTTCTGTTTTTATAGATTAAAATTGAAGGACATGACGCAGCAGCTGGGTGAGTAAAATGCAGTCACTTTTTATAATATTCAAATCCAGTATCATGATACACTTCAGATTTATTTACTTTCAACTGTTTATGTTTTGGCATATGTCGCCAAGACTATATTGATCAACATTATGTATTTTGAAAATAATTGTATGTTCTTGATTTGTTCGGTTCTTCCCTTAAAAGCCAGAATCAGCGTCCTCTGAAGAGCTCGAGAGATCGATGTTAATTATGACACCTTAGACAGTCTCCGCCGCTGTCAAACTAGTCTTTTTATAATTTTTTACAATCAAACAGCTCACAAATACCTGAATTTAGCTCTTGTTGTGTTCTTAATGAAAAAGCTCTTAAAACTATATAAAAATGCTTTTTATTGTGAGCTCGCACTCGCGCATGATGAGACTGCACGCGGCGTGATGCAGCGGTGATTTCTCTCTGGTCTTTTCCTTTCACTGTTCTGGCCAGACATCAGTTATTAATTGAGATCTGAGCCGAACCGGTTTTAATAACATATTGTTGGTTCAGCTTGTCAGTGTGAATCTAAATGTGTATTTATTTGTCCGTTTTTCGCACACGAAAAAAAAAACCATCACCGTGTTCTGGAGCGCAGAGCAATCGATGTGATGTTCAGCCCTTAGACAAAGAAAATCTCACAAGCACCTCATAAACACTCATTTTCATCTCTATAATATGTTCTTCTAATTGTTTTGTGTTAATTCGCCGCTGTGTTTTAATGTAAGGCTGTAGTTTCTGTATGTAGACTTTTTTCCCTTCAAGTGTTCAGATTTAGCTCTTGGGTGTGTTCTAATTGGCGGATTGTGTGCAATCGCCGTAATATTTTATTTTTAAAGGTCTTAAACAAGAATAAACTTCGTTTGTTGTGAGCTCGTTGAGACTGCACGCGCTGTTCGGAGCGGTGACATATATCTCGTCTATCTCTCTGTTCTCTGTCGCCAGACATCAATTATTAATAAGCCCTGCACCGCTAATAATAAGATATGTTGGTTTAGCTTGTCAGTGTGAATTAAATTGATTTATTTAGTTGTATTTTTTAACCGATTTAAAAAGTGAAACTAAGCGAGACTCCTCCCTCTCAGTATTGCTCCTGTAGAGGCGCATTTTCTCTCAGACAATGAAAGTCTCAGCACACATACATTCCTCACACAGAGCCAAAAATCCATATTCAAATCAAAATAGCCGACTTCCTGTTGGTCGTAGCTAATGACTGTAAATTAGAAAGTTGTCCGCCTTAATAAGAACAATATATGTACCGAGTTTGGTGTCTGTAGCTAAAATAAGCCCCCCACTTTTGACAAAAGGTGGCGCATATAGAGTGCCTCCTCCACGCCCTTTTATGACCTTTTGCCAGTGTCTAGCTATCATTAATACTGATATGTGTTCTGAGTTTCATGAAATTCTAAGCATGTTATCTGCCCTCAAAATCAGAATATATTATACAGAAAAATATTCCAGTTTGATATGTTGCCATGGCAACACTATATTAGATATCAATATCCCCTCAACAGTTTTACATGGGCCGTGGTTTTGTCATTATTCTGATGAAGTTTGAAGCAAATTGAGTAAAAATAAGATGCTGAATTCAAAGCATTTTGAAAATGACACACTTCCTGCTGCCAGTTGGTGGCGCTTATAATTTTGACTCCTAATAGTCACATATATGCGATCGGCATCATACAACGAATAAACTTGATGAAGTTTAATTAAAATCAGGAAATGTATGTGGATGTTATTAGACACTTCCTGTTTCTCATTTTCGCCATAATTTCAACGCCTCGCCACAAGCAAACCGCTCGAGATATCAAAATCCCCTGGCAATTTTGCATCCCCAATGTCTTGAGATCATGTTGACCAAGTTTGTTGCAATCGGGTAAAAACCTATGACAAGTATATCAAATTCCAGAGCATGCACTTTTTACATAGCTCTAAATAGCTGACTTCCTGTTGGGCGGAGCCTATGACATGCAATACGAAAGTTGTTCGGCACAATGAGATCTATATGTGTACTGAGTTTCATATGAATACGTGCAAGTATGTTTGAAACTATACATCAACATTTCTGACTGTGTTCCAGGGGGCGCCGTAGAGCCCCTGTGCCACGCCGGGTCTCAGCCTCCTGCAGCCTCCTAATGGCCACAGATTCTAAGGTGTGTGCAAATTTTCAAGAGTTTTTGAGCATGTTAAGGGCCCCAAAAGCCCCCACAACTTTGATCTAAAAATAAGAATACTAAACCCTAAATAGCCAACTTCCTGTTGGGCGGAGCCTATGACATGCAGTACGAAAGTTGTTTGGCTTGATGAGATCTATATGTGTACCGAGTTTCATACGCCCACGCAAGTATGTATGATATATGGCCCTCCATATTCCAGGGGCGCCTGTAGAGCCCCTGTGCCACGCCGTGTATCAGTCCTCTGCCCGGCCCTAATGGCCGCAGGTTCCAATGTGTGTGCCAATTTTCAAGAGTTTTCGAGCATGTTAAGGGCCCCAAAAGCCCCCCGAGACGCTGGAAAAAAAAAAATATAATAAAAATAATAATAATAATAAAAATAATCCTAAGGGAAAACAATAGGGCTTCGCTTCTCCAGGCTTGAGCCCTAAATATAGCTGCAAGCAGCGATGGCGGCCAAGCCATCAGTGCAAACGCCGCCTGTGGCATCAGGGAAAACTGTGCCCAGCGCAAGCACATGCATTTACAGTAACTCTGTGGCAGTCTGGCTTTAAGGATTCGGCAATTAAAGGGTTAATTCAAACCATCAAGACTATGAAAGACACACACACACAGAAGAACAATATATAATACTTTTAGTAACACTTTTTATAAGGTTTCAGTTATTAAGATTAACTAACATGAACAGTTTAATAATTATATTGCATGTCAATGTCAGTTAATAGTCAAAACTTTAAAAAAAAAAAATATCTGTTAACATTAGTTAATGCACTGTGAACTAAAAATCAACAAAAACATTAATAAATTCTGTGAAAATATATATTTCATGTTCATTTACTAATGTTTACAAATTAGACCTTATTTTAAAGTGTTACTAAAACCTTTATTGATTTACACTGTGTGCAACAATTATTAGGCATGTTGATATTCTGATTTTTTTTTTCCAAGCACATTTTTACCATTCCCAATGACATCAATCTTAATAACTACCATTAATTTTGTATTTAATCATTTATGAGTGATATATAATTGTCCAAGAAGGCTGGAAGAGAAAACCTTTATATTCAGGTGTGCAGAATTATTAGGCTTTTTTACAGATGAAATGAGCCAAAAAAAGAGTTTTAACCTGACTGAAAAGTCAAATATATAAATTATTAACATTCTCATGAGAATCTATTCAAAATTATTGCAATCTTATTAGAAATTGCAAAAATTTCTATCTACGACCATTGGATAAAAAAATGCTGACTGTGTGTGACAGTGGAGTTGCTAAAAATTAAAAAAAAAGGTGATAGAAAAAGACACAATTTAACAAGTTTTATATAAAGAATTAAGAATTTAAGACTTTTCTGTAAATAGTAATGATGGAATACAAAAATGTGCTCCCCAAACTTACTGCCAGATTCTGGGAATATGAACAGGGGTCAGGAACCTTGACCAAAAGCAAAATTTTTATTTTTGGTTAAGAGCCATTTTTTTAAAAGGCTATATATATATATATACTTTTTTGACCAAAAAGCAAAATTTGTGCTTGGAAAATATCATCTGAATATCAAGTGTCTATAATAATGATGCACGCTGTGCAAAGAATTTTTAATGATTATTTTATTGGATCTATAAGCATTTGTGAAATATTTTGCCGCATTACAGCTTTGTCTTCATCTGTGAGCTTATCTGTTTTACTGTTACATCATGAGTTGTGTAAATTCAGATAAATGTCATGTCACAGGATGTCATAGGTCAGTATTTAAATGAGTTAAATAACAAATGTATAGTATTTATTAAGATTGATGTGATTTGGAATTGGTAAAATGTGCTTGGAAAAAAATCATCAGAATATCAATATGACTAATTATTATGCACTCGGCGAAAAAGCATTTTTAATGATTTTATTGATCTATAAGCATTTGTAAAGTCCACGTTTTTTTATATTTTTATGTTGCAATCCACATAATTTTTAACCTAATAATATAAAATCATGTTGTCTGAGCCCTACAAATTGTACTAGGTTTTTTTTTTTTTTTTGGTCCCTAAAACTGACAGTAAAGGATAAGGCCTAAGAGATTTCTTAAGCTGTAATGAAAAAACAAACAAACAAACAAAAAAAAAAACACACAATTACTGATTTTTTTTTTTTAGTTGTTAACTCTCTCTCTGTCTCTCTCTCTGTCTTCTCTCTCTCTTGTCAGCCAACCCCCCCTAACTCCCCTCCCTTCCCTCACACAGAGAGAGTGGCCTCTAGAGTGAGATCAGATGTCTGACAGTTTTTAAATTTTCTGTTATCCATAAAGTTTTGTAAAATCGTGAAACTATGCATATTTCCTCAGAATGATATGTTCTCTGTATGAAAAATTGTTTTTGAAGTGTTTGTAAGCTGCAATTTAAAAATACAAGACAATTAATGTTTCCCTTTTTACTGTTATTTCAAAAAAATCACCACTGCAAAACCGTTCAAGTTATCCAAAATCCATTCCCAATTTAAGTTCATAAATGTTTTGGCATCATGTAGAAAAAGTTTGGTGTGTATAGTGTAATTCTCCTCTGCGGAGTATGCATTAATTCACAGCCATATTTTTCCAAAAAGCCACATTTAAACCGAAATAGCCGACTTCCTGTTGGTCGTTGCTGATGACTGTAAATTAGTAAGTTGTCCGTCTTGATAAGAACAATATATGTCCCGAGTTTGGTGTCTGTAGCTAAAACTAACCCACCCACTTTGACAAAAGGTGGCGCTATAGAGTGCCTCCTCCACGTCCTTTCATGTGCTTTTGCCATTGTCTAGCTATCATTAATACTGATATGTGTTTTGAGTTTCATGTAATTCTGAGCATTTTATCTGCCTCAAAATCACTAGAACAGAATATTCAAGATTGACACGTTGGCCACGGCAACACTATATTTAGCTATCAATATCCCCACAACAGATTTATAACGGGCCGTGTTTTGTCATTATTCTGATGAAGTTTGAAGCAAATTGAGTAAAAATAAGATGCTGAATTCAAAGCTATTTTGAAAATGACACACTTCCTGCTGCCAGTTGGTGGCGCTAAAACTTTGACTCCTAATAGTCACATCTATGCGATCGCATCATACACAGAACAACTGATGAAGTTTGATCTAAACTAGAAAAATGTATGTGGATGTTATTAGACATTTTCCTGTTTCTCATTTTTTGCCCTAATTTCAACTTCTCGCCACGGGCCAAACCGCTCAAGATATCAAAAATCCCCTGGCAATTTTTCATCCCCAATGTCTTGAGATCATGTTCACCGAGTTTCGTGGAGAACGGGTGGAAAACCTCAGAGGAATATTTCAAATTCCACAGCATGCTTTTTTTGAAACAGCCCTGAATAATAGCTGACTCCTGTGGGCGGAGCCTATGTCATAGAGCGCGAAAGTTGTTCAGCTCAATAAGATCTATAAGTGTACAGAGTTTTAGATAAATACATGCAAGTATGTGTGAGCTATGGTTCAAGATTTCTGACTGTGTTCCAGGGGGCGCCAGAGAGCCCCTGTGCCACGCCTCGGTCCCAGCCTCTGGCGGCCATGATGGCCGTGAGGTTCCAATGTGTGTGCCAATTTTCAAGAGTTTTTGAGTATGTTAAGGCCCCTAAAAACCCCCGGAAGGTTTAAAAAAAATAAAAATAATAAGAAATATAGCTGCAAGCAGCGATGGCGGGCTCAAGCCATCAGTGCAAACGCCACCCCGTTGCATCAGGAAAACAGTGCCCAGCGGCACATACACAGTAAGCTCTAGCTGCCAGGGGGTGCCCACTAACTTAGCGATGGTATCGACTGTCCTGCAAAGTTTAGCTCCAACCCCTAATCAAACACACCTGAAGCAACTAATTAAGGCCTAAGGATCGCTTTGAAAATTAAAGGACACGCGGTGCTTGATTAGAGTTGAGCTGAACTTAGCAGGATGAAGTCAAATCGCCAGGAACAGGATTGGGCACACTTCTGTTCAGTTTGGATCTAAAGTGGACAACAGCCGCATGCTAAGCGGTTAATCCAGCAATCATCAAAAGAGAGAGAGAGAGAGAGAGAGAGAGAGAGAGAGAGACAGACACAGAAGACAATATATAAAACTTTGGTAACACTTTCAATAAGGTTTCGAAGTTATTACCACCCCACATAAATTATATTAATTTACGGAACAGCATTGAATGGATGCATTAATGTGAGTCTTGGTTATCTCTCTGATTCTCTCTCTCTCTCTCTCTCTCACACACACACACACACACAAAGAACAATATATATCAAATTCTTGAAACACTTTTCAATAAAGTTTTAATTTTTAAGATTATAAGTTAACATGAACATCATTTATATAGCATTTATGAAACTTAGTTTATATTATGTTCAAAATGGATTACTACATTAATTAAAACGTATAGTTAATGTACATTAGTTTCTGTGCCATGAATTAACATATACAATTTTTTACTAACACAAATAAATGCAGTAAAAATATGTTGTTCATACTTAGCTTCTACTGTTAAAGACTATATTATTTAACTATATTAGTTTACATGAGAAATCAATTATATAGCATGTATACACTGTTAAATTAAATCTTAGTTAAAAATGATTTACAATACATTATTTCATTAATACATTTTTTTATTTAAAGTTTTATTTTAAAGAACCTTTTTTATGTACTGTGAAGTACCATGAACATGAATATTTTATTTAAAAATATAAAAAAAAAAGATTAATAAATGATCTGAAAAATAGATTGTTCATTGTTAGTTCATGTTAGTCAGTGCCTTAACTAATGTAAACCAAAAAGAGCTTATTATAAATTGTTTCCAACACTTTTCATGATCTATAACCATTTTTTAAAATCCTTTTAATGATCAATAAACATTTGTGATATAATTATATAAATCTATATTACCAGTAAAATTCATATTAACTTTTTAAAATACATATTATTTTTATTTTAAAGATCTTTATAAATGATTTAAATGCTCTATAAACATTTCTACAATAATTATTTAAAAGAATACTGAGAGTACAGTGCATTTCTATCCATTATTTTTCATTCTGTTCATACACAGAGAATTAGTAATCTTATGTCTCCATCGGGTGGTCATTCGTGGTATTACAGTCCTTAACTTTCTCTAATTTTGTGATAGTTTTAATTTTCTGCTGCCCCCTGAGCGTGACAAAGTTATGAAACTTCCTGTGTCTCCTTAGATTGATGACTTCAACATATATAAAACATTATGAAGACTTAGAATAAAGAATTGAAGAGATATAGGAAAATAACTGTTGTATTTTTTTAATGTTAATTTAATAAATCGCTATGGCCACACCGTTCAAGGTATCCTAAACCAGTTCGACAATTTAACATCTTCAGTATATTGGCATCATGTTGACAAAGTTTGTCTCAGTAGTGAACTACTTGTTTCTTCTTGGAGAGTATGAATTAATTTGCAGGCTGAGTCCCGGAAAAAAATCCATATTAAAATCAAAATAGCCGACTTCCTGTTCACATGTTGATTGAGCTAATGACTGTAAATTAGAAAGTTGTCCGGCTTAATAAGAACAATATATGTACCGAGTTTGGGCGTCTCAGAAGCTAAAACTAACTCCCCAACCCTTTGACAAAAGGTGGCGCTATAGAGTGCCTCCTCCACTACACTTATGACCTTGCCAGTATACTATCTACATTAATACTGATATGTGTTTGAGTTTCATGAAATTCTGAGCATGTTATTGCCCTAAAACTGACAAGAAAAGATAAGGCCTAAGGATTCTTAAGCTGTAATGTGAAAAGAACACAACAACAACAACACAACACAATTACTGATTTTTTTTCTTTTTTTTTTTGGTGATTAAACGCGATGGTAACTCTAACTCTCTCTCTCTCTCTCTCTCTCAGCCGGCCCACAACCCACCCCCCACCCACCCCAACAGAGAGGAGTGGTCCTCAGAGTGAGACAGATGTTGACATTTTTTTAAATTTCTGTTATCAATAAAGTGTGGTAAAGTCGGAATGAAATATGAATCATTTCCTCGAATGAACCGATCTCTGTATGAAAAATTGATTAAAGTGTTTGCAAGTTTTGCAATTTTCATTAAAGCACAAGAAGAGTAATGTTCTCTATTCTTACTGTATTGTCTAAACGCCTCGCCACGATCAAAAAAAAGTTCAAGGCTATCAAAAATCCATTCGCAATTAGGGTTCATCATGTTTTGTCATATTGTTAGACACGATGTTTTGGTGTCGTATGGGTGAATTTTCTCAAAAGGTGTATGCATCAAATTACAGCAGCATGCACTTTTTCCAAAAATCAAGACATTTAACCCAAATAGCCGATTCCTGTTGGGTGGTTCGTATGACATAGAGATCTCAAAATTAGAACGTTCGTCCGTCTTGCTCCAAGAGATCTATAAGTGTACAGAGTTTGTATAAGTACAGGCAATTTTGTGGGGTTGATGCTAAAACAACCCACGATTTCTGCTTTGACAAAAGGTGGCGCTATAGAGTGCCTCCTCCACGCCGGCGGTTTATCGAGTCCTTTGCCATTTGCGTGATGACCGCAGATTTCCAATTTTTGTGTGCCAATTTATCCAAGAGTTTTTTGAGCACTTTAATGCCCCCCAAAATCTAGCGAACAGCAATATCCGAAATAAAAAGCGTGACATGGAAACCTATATAATACAATCAATAACCTTTCAACAGTTTTTACATCGCGCCATGTTTTGTCGCTTTTCTGATGAAGTTTGAAGCAAATTGAGTGAAAATAACATGCTGCATTCAAAGCATTTTGAAAATGACACACTTCCGCTGCCAGTGGTGGCGCTTATAACCTTTTGAGCCCTAATAGTCACATCATATGTGATCCGGCAATCCTACAATCGAACAAAACCGATGACGTTTGATCAAATCTCAAAATGTATGTGGATGTTATTAGGCATTTCCTGTTTCTCATTTTTGCCCTAATTTCAACGCCTCGCCACGGACAAACGGTTTGTAGATATCAAAAATCCCCTGGCTAATTTTGCATCCCCAATGTCGTTGAGATCATGTTCACCTGAGTTTCGAGGAGGACGGGTGAAATAAACCTCAGAGGAGTATTCAAATTCCAGACGCATGCTGTTTTTAAACAGCCGCTGAATAGTGATTCCTGTTTGGGCGGGCAGAGCCTTTGTCGATTAGAGCGCAAAAAGTATTGTTCGGGCCATCAATGAGATCTATAAGTGTACAGCAGTTTTCATATAAATACATTCAAGTATGTGTGGCTATGGTTCAAGAATTATCTTGAAATTACATTCCCCTGACTGTGTTCCAGGGGGGGCGCTGTAGAGCCCTGTGCCACGCCCGTGTCCCAGCCTCTGCGGCGTCCTGATGGCACGCACAGGTTCCAATGTGTGGTGCACAATTTTCAGAGTTTTTGAGCCCGTTAAGGCCCTCCAAAGACCCTTTTCATCGAAGGTTTATAAAAAATAAACAAAATAATAATAATATATAGCATAGGGCCCTGCAAGCAGCGATCCTAAGGCGGTCTCAGGAGCCATCAAGCAGATGTTCAAATCAGTGGACGCCCCCACGGTGGCATCAGGTAAACTGTGCCCAGTGGAGACATACAACAATAACCCTCTAGCACAGGGGTGTCCAACCCTTTTAATGGCAATCGACTGTCCTGCAAAGTTTTAGCTCCACCCGAAACAAAACACACCTGAATCAAACTATTAATGTCTTCAGGATTGCTTGAAAAACTAAAGGTAAGGTGTGAACTGATTAGAGTTGGGAGCTGACTTATGCAGGAGAGTCGATTCACCAGAACAGGATTGGTCACCCTTAATTTAGCAGTTAGGAATTTAAGGGGATACAGAATGAAAGGGTTAATCCAAACCATCAAGTGACACACACCAAAACCAATATATAAAACTTGAGTAACACTTCCAATAAGGTTTCAGTTTATTGAAACATTATTATATTAAATTACATTAACACAAACTGTATTGGCATTATATTAATTGTGAGTCTCTCTCTCTGTCTTTCTCACACACTCACTTACACACACACACCCACACACAATGCACACACACGAAGGGACACAAATAAATGGTATTAGTTATTATAAGTATTATTATTGTAAGACTTTTCAGGGACGAGGATTTTAGTTTTTAAACATTATATAAGGAACAAGTACATCCATTTGCTATAGCAATTTATGGATCGTAGTTAATATTCCTGTTCAAAATGGATCCGTACTACATTATATAATTAAAATTTGGCTCGTTAATGTACATCAGTTACTATAACACTGATTCCGTAACATATTAATTTACTAAACTACAAAAGTCCTAACACAAACAAATGAGTAAAAATCTTTTTTTTCATACTTAGCTTGTACTAATGTTAAAGGACTATATTATTTAACATAAAATTATCTATATTAATGTGTAATCTAAAGCTTAGTTAAAAAATATTTTAATACATTATTTACCTAATATAATTTTTTTTTTTAGCGTTTACAGTTTTTATTTAAGATTACTTTATGTACGGTGTGAAATAACATGAACATTAATATTTTTAATGATCGGATTAACTAACATAAACAAAGATTAATAAAAGAATCTGAAAAATAGGATGATTATCATTGTTAGTTCATGTTAGTTATTGCATTAAATAATGTAAACCAAAGAGAGCTTATTATAAATTGTTGCCAATACTTTTCATGGTCTATAACCATTGTTAAAAATCCTTTTAATGATCTATAAACAACATTTGTTAAATGATTATATAAAACTATATTACCAGTAAAATTCATTAGCTTTTAAGAATACTATTTTTTTGAAATTTTTTTATATGTTTTAAAATGCTCTATACACGTTTCAACAACAATTATTTAAAAGTAATCCTATAGCTCCATCTGGTGGTGGCCATGATTGGCATTACACACTGCGCGTGGGTGTCTGCTATCTGAACCCAGTCAGAATTGAAGGGCTCCTCTCTGGAGCGCGAGAACAAAGGACTGGGCAATAGTCCTAAAAGGCAAAAAAAAAAGGCGTTTACAAGCTCTGTCTTGTGATGCGCGAGCCCAAAGTAAATGGAATCAGAGCCTTCCACTGCAACGACCGGTTAAACAAATGTGGAACAGAAAAAGTTTAGAAATCAAAAAGGTGCGAAAAGCCTGAATATCTAGCCGCCTGAGCATAGAGAGAGTTGTGAGTTCACAAGACACAGTTTGAGCGAGAGAGACGCGTTTTAAGTGCGCGGTCCTTTTTCTCCCGTGCTAGAGCATGTCATATCTGAGCACTGCGCCTACTGGTTTTGTGACAAAGCAGAGGCAAAAATCTGCGTGCGAGCGATAGATTCGCAGCTCGCTGGGGCATTATTTTAATGTTCTTTTCGCGTTACAATAACGCTGCTTCCTCTCGCTGCTGCTTTCTGCACCGCAATACACATACTGTATACGCACTGCGGACAGGAGTACGTAAGGTGAAGCCTGTATAATGTATAACGCAAAATCTATTTCAACACCTGAGGCAACCGCTACAATGAGCTCTATGACCAAAGCATGGCCAAAAAACATGCCTAATAATTCAGCACTCCTGAATATAAGGAGTTTTTCACTTCCAGCCTTCAATGACAATTATATATCACTCATAATGATTAAATACAAATGTATAGTATTTATTAAGATTGATGTGATTTGGAATTGGTCACAAATGTGCTTGGAAAAAATATCATCAGAAATATCAATATGACTAATTATTATGCACTCGGCGAAAAAGCATTTTCAAATTGATTTTATTGATCTATAAGCATTTGTAAAGTCCACGTTTTTTTTACATAATCTTTTTTATGTTTGCTAATTAACATAATTTTTAACCGCTAAATTGTATAAAATCATGTTTTGTGAGCCCTACAAATTGTAACTAGGTCTGGTTTTTTTTTTTTTTTGGGCCCTAAAACTGACAGAAAAGGATAAAGCCTAAGAGATTTCTTAAGCTGTAAGGATGAAAAACAACAACAACACACAATTACTGATTTTTTTTTTCCTGGTGATTAAAGAGATGTTAACTCTCTCTCTGTCTCTACTCTGTCCCCTCTCGCTCTCTGTCAGCCCACCCCCCCCCCCCCCCCCCAACTCCCAACCCCTCCCCTTCCCTCACACACAGAGAGTGGGCCTCAGAGTTGAGATCAATGTCTGACAGTTTTTTTTCGGGTTTTAAATTTTCTGTTTATCCATAAAGTTTTTTTGTAAAATCGTGAAACTAATGCATATTTTCCTCAGATGATATGTTCTCTGTATGAAAAAATGGTTTTGAAGGTGTTTGTAATCTGCAATTTGAAAAATACCGACCAAGTAAAGTTTTCCCTTTTTACTGTGTTAACAATAATTTCAAAAAATCACACGGCAAAAAACCGTTCAAGCTATCACAAAATCCATTCGCAACGTAAGTTCCTCAATGTTTTGTCATCATGTAGAGGAAAAAGTTAGGTGTGTATAGTGATCAATGTCTCCCTCTGAGGATAATCATTAATTCACCATCATAATTTTCCAAAATAGCCCACAATTTAAACCGAAAATAGCCGACTTCCTGTTGGTCGTAGCTGATGAAACTGTAAATTAGAAAGTTGTCCGTCTTGATAAATAATAACAAATAGTACCGCGATTTTGGTGTCTGTAGCTAGAAACTAACCCCCCCACTTTTGACAAAAGGTGGCGCTATAGAGTGCCTCCTCCACGCCTGGTTCAGTGGGCTTTTTTGCCATTGTCTAATATATCATTAGGACTGATAGGTTTTTTGAGTGTTCATGGTAATTCTGAGCATTTATCTGCCTCAAAAGCACCAGATAGAATATTCACGTTTGACACGTTGCCATGGCAGAAAACTATATTAGATATCAATATCCCCACAACAGATTTACATCGGCCGTGGTTGTTGTCATTATTCTTGATGAATTTTGGCGAAGCAAATCGAGTGAAAATATATTCATGTCTGAATTCAAAGCATTTTGAAAATGGACACACTTTCCTGCTGCCAGTTTGGTGGCGCTATAACTTTAGATCTAATAGCACATCTATGCGATCGGATAATACAATCGAACAATCGATGAAGTTTGTCTAAACAAGACAAATGTATGTGGAGGTTATTAGACATTTCTTGTTTCTCATGTTTTGCCTAATTTTCAACGCCCTCGCATCGGACATAACCGTTCGAGATTATCAATAAAATCCCCTGGCATTTTTTAGCCCAACGTCTTGACATTCATGTCATCGTAGTTTCGTGCGGAGAACGGGTGGAAAACCTCAGAGGAGTATATCAAATGCCCTAGCATGCTTTTTTTTGAAACAGCCTTGTATAACTCACTTCCTGTTGGGCGGAGCTATGACATAGAGCGCGACAGTTGTTAGTTCCAATGGATCTATAAGTGTACAGGTGTATTAATACATGCAAGTTAGTGTGAGCGATGGTATCAAGAGTCGGGGAAATTTGTTCCAGGGGGCGCTGTCGAGTCCCTGTGCCACACCGGTCCCAGCCTCTGAGCGGTCTGATGGCCGCGAGGTTCCAATGTGTGTCCCAATTTTCAAGAGTTTTTGAGTATGTTAAGGCCTCCTAAAAACCCCGGAAGGTTCTAATAAAAGCTCCTGGCTGTGTGGAACATCTTTACAGAGTAGCTTGATGCAAATAAAGCTATGCCTTTTATTTTTCCTCTGTTTATATCATATCTTCTGTCACTGAAGCATTGTGGCTAAAGATATAGAAGGTAACTGAAATAATGTGGTTTAAGCTAAGGTGATTATTAGGGGTCCAAGTACATTGGTTTGTGTAGATGATGCAGTTACATTAAATGAACGTGGTTCTCTTTCAAGTAAATTATGAGTCCCCTATGTGAGTAATGCATTATATGCACAACATGAAAATAGATAACTACATGCAGTGTCCTTTCTATACTTTTTTCAGTAATGTGATAAATCTCTGAGAAATATGCTGTCAGTACAATTAAAATAAATAAAAGTAATGGTATTTAGGAGATGATAGCTGCATAATTACTATATTGGCTTTTATTAAAGTTTATGAAAAAAGAGAATGAATGTTTGTGCATTTTTTATTTTATGCACATAAGGAACATTTTCAAGTCTTTTGAATAGATCTTGAAGTATTTAAGGTCCTGTGGCGTGCACGTGAGTGGATAATATTGCATTGTAGGCTTCTATTTGAATACATTTTTAGGCAAATATTTTTGAATGATTATAAATATATAATGTGATTGTAGTTTACTGATAATATACCTACATTAAAATCTAATTTCATTGATTCTGTGATCTTATTTTCTATGCTTAATCATGAGTTTAATTTTCTAATTTATATTTTAAGCAGCACATGCAATTG
>NW_024872955.1:16281-16418 GCF_018340385.1 Cyprinus carpio
GTTTGTTTGTTTTTTTTACAGATGAAATGAGCCAAAAAAGAGTTGTAACTCAAACTGAAAAGTCAAAAATTATCAAATCCCCATGAGAAATATTCAAAACTATTGCAATACAGAAATTGCAAAATTAAGACATGACC
>NW_024872955.1:18316-18434 GCF_018340385.1 Cyprinus carpio
GTTATTTCAAAAAATCACCACGGCAAAACCATTCAAGCTATCCAAAATTCCTTCTCAATTTAAGTTCCTCAATGTTTTGGCATCATGTAGACAAAGTTTGGTGTGCATAGTGTAATTT
>NW_024872955.1:18506-18608 GCF_018340385.1 Cyprinus carpio
AAATGATGACTGTGAATTAGAAAGTTGTCCATCTTGATGAGAACAATATATGTACCGAGTTTGGTGTCTGTAGCTAAAACTAACCCCCCCACTTTTGACAAA
>NW_024872955.1:18931-19021 GCF_018340385.1 Cyprinus carpio
AACATGTATGCAATCGGCATCATACATCAAACAATCCGATGAAGTTTGATCAAACTCAGGCGATGTATGTGGATGTTATTAGACATTTCC
>NW_024872956.1:0-24561 GCF_018340385.1 Cyprinus carpio
TTGTGACCACAAAGCCTGTTACAGTGTCTACCCTTGTAACATAATATGCAGTGGCTGTATACAAAGAGAGAGAGAGAGGGAGAGAGAGAGGAGAGAGAGCGAGGAGAAGAGAGATGAGGAGAGCGGGGAAGGAGAGAGAGAGAGAGATCTTGTGAATAAACATACAATCATAAATCTATTTATTGTACTCCATACTAACTCTGGCATACATTGGACTGCATTTAATAACTTTCGTATTGAATGTGCACCAAAACATACATTCCTATAGGAATACACGAGTATTGGTGAGGACTTGGGATCGGTAGACAATCAGTATGCAATGACTTGATCGGGAGGCACAAAAAAACCTGATCGGGACATCCCTATTTTGTGGATTAAATTCTATCGTCGGGTTTGGGGACTGTTTATAAGCATGTTTGCCGACCTCTTAGGGTGAATCAAATTAATCAGCATAATTCCATTTTTGGCGTGTGAACCATAGTTTAATGCTGATGCCACCTGTACGAAAAGTTTACACTCTAGGGTGGTCGTCGGTTGCAAGGTGTGAAAATGTGTTTGGAAATCTGTAGACAAGTAGAAATCTCATAGCAGATAGAAGAGCTGGTGGACCCACAGTGTGGCACTTTACTATCAGAGCATGCATCAAATTCTCTCGCCTACCTGTGTAATTTCCAGGGTAACTTGGGGATACTTGCTATACCATACCTCATATGAAGCTTACAAACGATTCATAATACAAAGCCGGAGGAAATGCCAACTTCCATCTCTTTTTTCTCCTGAACGTTGTCTCAACAGCCCATGGCACCGATACACGAAAGTTAAGAGTCACCCAATACATACTTGTAAACTCCCGGGTTTATCGCCATAGTCACTGCTGTAACACACAAGGGCTAAAACATTACACGCAAAACCTTACATGGGGGCAGGGTAATTTATAGATATCCCCTAAGCCTATTCCTCGAAGATCCTACAGAGATCCCGCACCAGCCGAGAGAAGAGCATACGCCGATTCACTCGACCCGAAATATGGGGAGAGGGATGTATGCTCGGGAGGGGTCCTGCGACGGACAACAATCGACACGGGCGCGGGGCCACGGAGGGGGGCCGCAAGGGAACGTAAAATACGGACTAACAACAAAATAGACGACATCCCAGACGGAAAAAATGGAACCCCTGTACCTGGCAACTGCAGGGTCCCAATGATCGCGTAGCGGCATGCGGGGCACAGATAGCCGGATAAGCACCACGTCAACAGCCGGCATGCGGGACGAGGGGAGGCCGTGGAACGAGTTATTGCGATTCAAGTCCGCGCAATCACATCCATTCCCGGTCTCCCGGCCGGGGGGGAGGGGAGGGAGCAAAACAAGAGCGCGACGAGCAGGCTCGAAAACATTTTAGGCCCACAGCGGACACTGACAAACGGGAGTGCCGGTCGGCCCCGGCAGACCGGCCAGGACTCTGAGCCGGCAAAGTCACGTGCAGTGGCGCTGAAATGCGAATGGGGGGCACGGGTCTGCGGGCCGGCAAGGCAAGGCACCCCCTCCGGGGGGACAAGCAGCTGTACTTGGAAGGGCCTCGAGTCAGGCGAAGGAACGGCCAGGGGGGCCGGTGGGCGCGGGGGGGAAAGTAAAGCGTCCCGTCTGCGCAGGCTAGGGGCACACGCCGAACCAGCCGCAGGCAGGAGCGGGCCAGGGAACCGGGGTCGGACATTCAGAGGGGGGACACGGATTGAAAATCACGGGGGACAAGACTTCGGGCCAAGGCCCGTGAGCGCTGGGTCTGCCACGGAGCGATCCACCCGGAAAAAGGGACGGCGGGGATAGAGCCCCGAGTCGGGACGCAGGGGGAGCTGCCAGTCACAGGGAGAGGGGCGGGCCCGAAGAAGACACCACGCAAGGGCTAAAGAAAGAAAGAGACCAATTGTATTAGATTACAGGCTACTAGTGCAGGCTTCAATAAACATCAAACAAATATTGGAAAGAAATCATGCGGTGTTACCGCAAGCGAGTTCCCATTTCACATTCGAATGAATACACAATCATCCTTCAAGCAATAAATCACTCAATTTCCTATCTAAACACAGCCGATATGAATGCACTGGCACTTTTCACTGCTCCACTGGCTTCGAAACAACAATCTCCGCGTAACTGTAACCATTCTACCAGAGATGCAAAAACATGAAAGACCTCCGTATGTATTGATAAACAAAACAAATGACAGCAAAACACTTTTCTAAGACGAACCTCATCATAATCTCCTAGGTACAGTCACATCAAGTACTGAATTGCGCTGCCATTGACGCTCGGATCGGCCCTAAACCGTGAATCTTCTGGGCAAAGCTACCTTGCCTGCTGAGAGTCAGCAGCCGTTAGCCGCCAGACCTCGAGAGGTCATCCACCGGGCGCCGTCGAGCTGTAGTGCCCAAGGTCATGCTTACAGCGCGACCACGTGGTCGGCAGGTCTAGGGACGCGGACGGTGCACTGCCTTTAAGCATAAGGGCCACTCCCTGAGTACCCTCAGAAAGTAGGTGACGTAAGCAGGCCCCAGCCCCACTGCACCACCCTACTCGAATTCCAGGGTGGTCAGTATCTTTATTTAAACTGTAGTAAATCAACCGGGGGAATGACAGGTGCTGCAAAAACATATTGATTTGTTTTGCAGGTCTAAACAAAGTCTATTTGAATTGCAGCAGGAAATCGTTATGTGACATACAGAACGGCCCTTAAACACAACAATATCTTTGCGTACACTAAAAACTGTTTAATCCGTCACACTTGAATGGATCCAGTATTGCCTTTGCCATGTTTTATTTTTTTGAATCCGAAATGCAGTGCATCAGTACCTCTTAATGGTGTGCTGAGGAATAAATGTGCGATAGAGAGCAATATTTAAAAAATTGTTTATTACACGTGTATGTTTTTTTATTCCCAAAGCAGAAGCAAAATATGAAGATGCTCTTTAAGCAATTTCCACTTCACTTACACCGCATAACGATTTAGCAATTGTGCTGAGAAATTTATTTATTTAGAATCGCTTTTGTCATTCTTTGACAAATTCAAACATCTAATGTCTCAATTTCAACTGTGTATTAATCAACCCACTGCATCTTTTAAAGCGTGACCAGACAAGCTAGTTCTCGATGTCAGGTTTTTAGAGGTGTTTGAGAATAAGTTGAATAAAATTGTTGTATTGTTTGTGCCACTTTAAAACCAAAATGATATAAGACATAGTAAGCCAGTGAGAAAGTTACACTTCGATGCCTCTGTTGTCTAGAAGACGAACGGGCAGCTTAGTGTTGAGTAAAGATTTAGTAAGATGATTGTCTATTTTCTGGAAAGAATCTAATACTTTTATTCATGAGGATGTATTAAATTTGACTATTAAACTTAAAAGTGGAGCAGCAATCTAAAAGTTTCTGTGAGCAGGCAATCGTCTGTATATTATACATGATGTCTTGCAGGATCACGTGGACATGGAAGACTGGAGTAATGATGACTGAAAATTCACGTTTGTCCTATGACAGAAATTAACCCTGACATTTTAAATGAATCTATGCAAATAGAGAAGAAAAACAGCAATTTTAAAACTGTAAAATAAAAAAAAAACAATTAGTACTGTTTCAGGTATGGGTGGGACTCTAATAGAAAAATTTTGTACGTCACCGACACTCGGTTGTTTAAGGGGTCATATGCATGCAAATTCAAGTTTTTCCTTTCTCTTTGGCGTGTGTACAAGCTCTTGCGGCCGTATAAGAAGAGAAGATAGCTAGAGTTGCAAAGGACCTAAAGTCTTCAAATCAACAAGAGATATTTCTTTATAAAAGTTAAACCAGTCAACCACACCCTAACAAATGGGCTCGTTCTAACATGTCACCACATGTATCACGTCACCTATATGGGAAGATTTGCATAATGACACCAAAATGTGAACGCATTCATAAGACAGAGGCGTAGCTTTTATTCTCTGGGGTCTGCATCTTCCATGTTGTGGAGCCACTGTGTCGTTTCATTGAAGTGAACACTTTGTGGTGGCATTCCAAAAGAGGAATAGGACTAGACAGCAGTTGGTTTTAAGTTGTATTTTCAACAATGTTTCAGAAAACAGTCTGTTCAATACAACTATCAGAGGATGTGTGCTGCACAAATGTTTATGGAGGACGAGGACTGTTTCACTGAACCAGTAGCGCCTTGCAACGAGGTCTGTGGCACAACTGCTGCTTCTGTAAAGTTGGGCAGTTCAAACACTTTGCCAAAGACAGTCTGGCACTTCTGACTCACAGAATGTAGGAACGTTTCAATGATTTCAAACGCGAGTCTTGGAAGATAAGAGTAGGCTTGTTTGTTTGTTGTTTCTCAGATCACAGATTGCAGAAAAGGTTTATGTTTACACAGCGCAATACGAAATGAAACGCCCGTAATTAAAAAAAAGGACAGTATAAAAGTCATTATTAATCAGTAATTAGGTACACACTGGATTGCAACACAATGCCGAGTTTCGGGAATGGGGGTTTACTTTGTTTTGTATCATTCTAGTGATGTCCGAGATCGCCGAAGAAATTATTTCTATGTAAACAGTTCTTCTCTACGTATTGGTGCAAAACGAGTTCATGATTCGAAACAAGTTAAACAAAGCTATCCGAATCGTTTGAATCGAGTTCGCATCTCCAGTGACGCACTAATCCACAAAATAAATTAAGTTATGTGGTATATAAATGGCCTTTACACTCCCTCTGATGCGAAATAAAACCACATATCCTAGGTTATGCAGTTACTCCTAACAGTACATTGATTGAACTGCTTAAAAGAGAACCGATGATCGCGATGGGCATGAGCCGAGCAGCTGGGCTTGATTCTCCTGATGCTGGCCTGGGAGGAGGCATACGTATGTTAAGGGGGCGTAAACATTTCCGTCACACGCTTGAGGCATTCAGACAATCACAACGCAGATGACTAGCTGGCCAATCAGAGCACAACCTCGCTTTTCAGGGAACGATGAGCTTTGGAAACAACGCCGTGTTTCAGAAGGAAGGGATTAGAGGCGAAAACGATAATGGAAAATGATAATGGAGACGAATGTGTTTGTTCGAACCCCTAACCGGCATATAACACACATTGCATACACAAAATACACAAAATAATGTCTTTGTAGCCGCATTCTATGGACCACATTAAAGAAAACATTCAGAGGTTACTTTCCGGTCACAAAATCACCATATATTTCACACTGCACTGATTGCAGGGCAGGAGTTCTCTAATTCAGTTTCCCATTACCGTTCAAAGCTTGGCAAGCAAGAGGCATGAAGTAAAAAAAAATAACCTACAAAACGTTAAGCATCTCGTATAGGCCCTACACTCAATGACAATCTGATTGCCCTATGAACCAAAGCTCGTGCAAATGATGTCAAGCTGCGTTTCTAGAAGGGAACTATTTACAAAGACCGAGATTCCCAAAATCGTCTCACAAGTTGCATTGGCTGAACCTCCAACTGATGTGAAATGAAAATAACAGATGACAGTTTAAAGCAAAAACCGTATGACATGATTGGCCATCACAAGAAGTGACTGTGCTTACCACAAGTGAATATCACAATTGGCATGTGCCACTGACCAAAGCTGTAAACAGGAAAAAATTTTTGGTAGACAATTTCCCTTTTCGTTCATGTTCAATTGTTTTAAACTGTAATGAAAAAGTGGGTGGACATTTTAGACATTCAGGACAGTTATTACATTTGGGATAAAGGACTTGCATTTTAGCTGGACAAGCAACCATTCAAAGATAAAACATTGTAATGATGGAATTTGTTTTTCTTACAAGCAACAAAAATTTTTCACTTATCATAGACATTAATTGAGAGGAATAGTATTGAATACTCTGTGGATTATTGTGCTGTTTTTATTAGCTGTCTTTCGACATTCTGAAGGCACCCATTCATTGTGGAGGTGTCCACTGATGAGAAAGTATGTATCTCTATTTTTGTTCCAAAATCTGTTATGATGAAGAAACAAAACACTGTCTGCAAATTTTCAGGCTATTCCAGTTTTCAGTCTTAAACCTATAGGAAAATGCACAAATGCACTCAATGCCAGTGTGTTTTACATTTATTTTTAGCCTCTGATGCAATTGAAATGTTTCAAGTGGAGCTTAACTGTGTGCCGATTACATGTTTGGGCGTTTGGTAAACTAAGTTCAAGTGGACTATTGACTTTTGAACCTGAGTAGTTTTCTACAACCTGGTCTAGCTAATGGATATATGCAAAGCCTAGTCTAAATGGGGCGCCTGCCATAGCATGCAACAACATTTTAAATGCAATATTTTTCCAAAGCTTGGGGCGACAACACCAAAACTAAGGACTTTCAGTTTCCAAGCTATGCTTTTTTTTTTCTTTTTTTTGAACACATGATCTGTGATATAACATTTTTCGTATATCCACCTAAATAATTTCAGTAATAAATCATTGGATGATTGTTGTAATGAAAGGGTAAAAATGGACGAGTTATGTAGAGCAGGGGGCAAAATGTAATCAAGGTTGTAAAGTTGGTTATTCGATACATAAACAACGTTGTGCGTTTAAAAAGCCCATTAAGTTAAAGTGAAATTTGCAACTTGTGTGTAAGCCTACGCACGTGGCTTAACTTGTCGCAACCGTGTAAGTGAAGGAAATGTGGCCCAGCAGGACATATTTTGAAAGGGGGGGGGGGGGGCATGCGGTGGGTCTCAAAGTCATTTTTGAATATTGTCAATAAAAATTGAGGAGCGTGTCATTCGACATCGATGAGAACATCGCTGACCTTTCAAAAACTTAAATGCAGCCTAGGCATCCAAAATGTATTTAAAGTTATAAACCAGTTTCAGATAAACTAGGGGAAAAGGCAATTTAATTAGTGCTCCTGCCTTTGTCTTTCTCATCACTGATACTGTGCCTGTGACCCTCATTTCAAAACTGGAAAAAATCGGCATGGGAGAATACAAAACAAAATAAGAACGACCAGGAGAACCTTGCGGATATGTTTGGTAGTTGGCATCAATCAGTAGTTTATATTTCATTACTATGAACCAATATCAATCCACAGGATATCATATATAATCTATATAGTAGAGTATATCTATATTAATATATTTAGATATAGATATATAGAACCGGTCCTCTCAAAAAAGTGCATATTCCGTGAAAAAGTTTCATTAACTTTTGCCCTGACATTACGAATGGTATACGAGAGAAATGTAAAACGTTCATCTATTTTAGATTCATTGCACACCAACTGAATAATTTCAGGTCTTTTATTTGTTTTAATACTGAATGATATTGGGCATACAGCTCATGAAAACCCACAAATCGCTATCTCAAACAAAGCGATATCAGCGATCTAAAGAAACTATTAGCCGTTATAGATACAAAAGGTTCTCTCGAACCAGGTTCAAGCTATCTGGTTGTTCAGTCATCCTCAAAACAACATAAGCTAAACTCCTTCAACACCCTAATGATGTTTCCGAGCGACCGTGGGTGGGTAGGCAACTCCCAGCCTGAGGCATTGTGAGTACTAGAGGCCAGGAAGAATGGGATAAGACCTGACCGAAAGCTCCAGCTGCAAAGCTGAAGGGGAAAGGAGTCATCATTCGACACCTATCACAAAGCCGAGAGATTCTATATGAGGAACAGAAAGAGAAAGAAAGTTGGCAGGGAATTAGGACAGTAATTCCAGGTAGTAAACATGCCAGTATCAAGACGTGAGAACCTCAGGGGGAAGGGAGGTGTGAGGGAGGAAAAATCGTGTGGCCAAAAAAGCCTGCCAGCAGATGGAAGAAAGAAGTGCTCCAAAATCCACCCTGAGGAGATGCTGCTAGCAGCCGACTTGTTCCAGACCTTAGCAGCGCTGCTATGCGCGACTGCACCTTGATGTGTCTGCATTCCACTCCATCAAAACAGCAGGGACCAACCCACAGCCGACTAATTTGTTCTAGCAGATGTCCAAACTACTGTGTAGCGAATACTGCACAGGCGTGGCTGCATTTTGCATTTTTCCCAGCGCCCCCACTTTAGTTTACGCTTCTCACAGTAGCCGCCCTACGACCTGGGCTTTTCGTTCATAGCGCATTTCCCAGACGTTACTGGTGCCTCAGGCTCGAAGTCACCAATAGTGATTTCTTTTGTCCTGCACATCCCGTCCCAATCCTCCCCATCACTTTCCACCTCGTTCGGAAATCCCTTCGAATAGCTAGACAGCTTTAGTCTACCCGTCCACTAAGACCCAAGACCTTGCACTGTAGGAAGACCAAATGCATCGTCAAATGCCTCGAGGTCCAGTGCCCAACCACCCTACACTGTCAGTCACTGGTTCTGTGGTGCCATTTGCTCAGCTGCTGGTTTGTCCACCTCTTTTGCTATTTCATTCTCCCCAGTCTTCAAGGGCCAGCCCTATCAGACAGAGACTCTGGACGCGCCATTCATGCTTTGCCATCTGCATGCAAAAGCCCGCATTACATGGAGGGACGATGAATGATTCTTTCTGTGACTTCTACACAAGACCTCTGCCGCCCTGCTTATCAGCAAAAGCCAAACACTGGTGAAATGCGCTTTCTGCCCATGGTGATTGAGGCTGTTGCTCAATAGGTTCAGAAGCCCCTGGAATGTTTATACTCCAGACTCGTTCAGACCAACTGCGATTCCGCAGGGTACCCCCAAGGCTCTGGAATCGGTCCTTCGCCACCAAGCATGGCCTCAGGTGCCGTTCACTCGTTTGCGAATGTGCAGCGTTTTTTTGACCCACACTTTTTCCCTACCCACAGCTCCCCTTCCACTGGATGGGCCTTGATACAGCACGTCACATCGAAACAGCCTATTCCTTCCGAAATTATTTTCTGTGTCTAACCCTCATCGCTTGAGGCGGTCTCGCCAATGCTCGGTCAGCATTTCTGTAGCGGAGCAGTCAGGTCGGCAGGTCTTTACCCATGATTGCGGTTATTGAGTTGAAATGAACCAGGTCTTGGGATTTTGAAAAGCTTCTCAGGAATCGACTTTTGCAGGTGTATTAGAGTTAGTTAGCTTGATTCTAGATGATTAGGTTAATAGCTCGTTTTAATAGAGACCCTTTTCATGATATGCTAATTTTTTGAATAGGAATTTTGGGTTTCATGAGCTGTATGCCAAAAATCATCAGTATTAAAACAATAACAGCTCACCTGACAATCGAGAATTTCCGTTGGTGTGCAATGAATCTAAACTTTAGAGAAAGTTTATGATATTTTTATCATCCATTATGGAAAACATCATGACATTTTTCCCCACATGCTCCTTTTTTGAGGAAGGCCTCTTGATCTTATATCCTATCTACTATCTATCGCATCTATAGATTATATATATAGATTATAGTATATAACTATATAATAAATGCATCACCAACTACAATAAATAAATACATAAATACAAATGTATAAAAAGCATCAGATGCATATTCAACTTTGCACAATTGAATCTTTAAACGAATCCTTGGAGTGACTGTAATGGTAACCATTGTGAATATGTGCGATTATTCTTGATAAGCCCGCAGTAATTATCTTGTGGGCTGTAGCTTTTGTGCATTAACCAGCCTAAACGTATTTTAATTGGAGGGGTGAAGGGAGCAGAGCTACTTACCTTGCAAAGAAAAACCCACCAGATGTTCCGCTGGGATATCCCCCCAGTCAGTCTGGGTGAAACCTGACTGCATTTGTTTAAAAAGGCTATTTAATCTTTTGTTCTCAGGGCCAATAATGACATTCACTACATGGGTTACTGGGAAAATGAAATGAGGATTTATTTATTTCTATATTTAATCAACAATTATTCCTATGGGTCCAACTCAAGGAAATGTCCCTCGGCTCAGCATTTTTGATTTTGTATACACACATTTTTTTTTTTTTTTTTTTTTTTTGTTTAAAAACCAGCTGCCTAGAAACAAACCTTCTTGCATGCCCATACATATTATTTTCCCTAAGTTTCCGTGCCTGTAACTAAGAAATATTAAAGATATACCAATATCATTTTAAATACTCGTACTTAATAACACTTTTCCTTTTGTAATCTTCTTTACTTTTAAGGTCATATATGATTCATTCCCAGAGATATGGGGGGAGCCCAGTATTTGACCTGGTCGTAATGTCTGAGTTTTATTGAATATTTTTACCCATTTCCAATAGACTAAAAACCCAATGTGGTCACTTGCATTACAGCTGATACTAATTGTATTTAAATAACAATGTCTGAAGAACAAACAGTATTGAAAGTAGAAACGTATCGTGGTTTCCCCTCTATCAAGACAATTGCATGCATACCTCTTGGAGTGCCAAAAAATTCCTTTTTTCCAAAGTTCATATGTCTGTTACTCAAGAGGAACAAAATATATCTTAATATCCTTTTAAACTGTGGTTTTTAATTAACTTTTCTTTTAGAATTTTAATTTTTAAGCCCTGTATGGTTCAGTCCCAGAGAGATCATCATCCCAATGCTAATTCAAATGGTTGAATCTTTACCCATTTTACACCGCTAAAAGCCAAATGTTCATTAGTGTTTAGGGATATAATTTATAATAGTTTATATATATAATGTAAAATTAATTGTTGACTCCATGTAAAGTATAAGCAATGTGAAGCTGAAAATAAGATAACTCATTGTCCCATTTAATCAGGGTTCAGAATTACCCAGGCTTAACTATTTCAAGTGTGAGAGAACTTTAATATTTCAAGTTTGAGGTACTTTATCAGCGATTCTGCTAAATATGCTTGCTTTAGCAGTGCTTGATACTACTTTATCTATGATTGCGCATGTTATAACAATAAAAAATAAAATAAATAATAAAAGGGTATATTAAATAAAAATGAGGAGAGCATACGCACTTCTCTATGAGGCAAAGGATTTATTTCTAAAGTGTAGTTCCAATGCTGCATGTTGAATATTACGGTGAAAGCAGAGAGTAGTTAGAGGTGTAAATTTCAAGCGCAACCAAATATTCTGGAAATGGATTCAAAGGAAAATGTAATGATATTAATAAGCTTCTGAGAGCAAGTTAATGCAATGGCTAAAAGAAAGTCCGAATCATTCAATCGGTCAATCAGTCAGTCGATGAAATCGAAATTCGTCAATCATACGCGTTTAAAATATACAGAAAGAAATATAGAGATTTGGTGAAAGCTGAGCCTCAAGATAAACCAGCAAGATTTACCGATGGTTTCATTATAATTCATCATGCGTTATAAATGTCAATATAATTTCCTCCGTTCTCAAGAAGACGTGCGTCAAACAAAATACCTGTAAATACAGCTTTAATGTATTTTGGCTGCATTCGAATTCATGTAAAAGATAGGCATGTGAGTTTGTATAGGTCAGGCTCGTCACCTGGTTGATTTAGCTTTACCATCCTCGATTTGCATTATTGTTTGTCTTGCAAATTCTTCTCATCGAGTTGTATTTGATTATGCCAAATGTCTCGCTGGAGCACCTTGGTTGTCTGGAATGCGATGCTATCACCATGGCAATCGTCATTGAATTCAGGCCTGGTCGATCCTTCATCCCCTGATTATTTGGCTAACCCCTTCCTTGTCTGGTCCTGCTGCCTGCCATGATGTGTGATGATGTGCACTGTATTGATAAATAGTGCAGCTTTTCACATTAGTTTACTAATCAGGATATTTCGCAATGTGTTAAATCATGTGGACACAGTACCAGGGGGGACCATGGCTTGAGTCAGACACTAGCAACATCCAGGTATTCCCTTTAAAAAATTGCGCCCTTGCCTGCAAACTAATGAGTTTGACTCCAGGACACAATCGACATCATATGAATGGCCAGATATAATTGAGCACATCACGTAGTTTAAAAAGGATCAACAAATGTGATTGGCTCCCAGCACAATAATTGAAACGGGTAAAAAGGACAAAAGAAATAAAAAGAAAAAAAAATAATCCACATCAGATCACACTCAAAGTGATTGTGTATTATCTTGGGAGATAACTCACAAGAGAAAGGACACTCTTGAATTAAGGGGCACCATTTCATGATGAATTAAGATTTCTTGATCGTCTGAGATAAAAGAGATCATTTATAGTCTACTATGAATTATAGCCTGTAATCATTTCAGGCGTCAAATCTTTTCCCGGGGCCAAAACAAACATGGATAAATTATGACTCGCCCACCTAATCTGGCGATCCAGCACCCTGAAACAATAGCATATGACCCATATGTCGGAGACTGAGCCCATCCAGTCATGGTAATTCTAACACAGATATAGCTCCACTGTCTTTTTGGTTTAAAACAGAATGATTAAAGTGACACAGTTAATAGGAAAACTTTGAGCTTCCACACACACACACACACACACACACACACACACACACACACAAGCGTATCACCCTTAGGAAATAAGCTTTCTTTTTTTTACGGTGGAAGCTGTGGCCCTCAAATTTAAAAAGGTTAATGGCGCAACATATAGTTAATGACATCAGCAGGAGTCACTCATAATTCATTACATAAATAATAAACAGTTAATTTTGCTGAAATACATAATACATGAAACAGATTTTACACTATATTGATTACGCTGCTAAGGGTGTTGTGCAGAACCATTGGGTAAAGTGGTCATAGCCCTGCTTTATCATAAATAAAACACACCTATTGACCAATTAGTACTAGAACTAACCATTTTACAGTAGGTTTTATACACACATGTACCTGTACACAGCAGGCTGACAGAGTTTGAAAATAAATATTGGGGGGGTGGGTGTAAGGGGGTAGTAACATAGCTCACACATAGTTCATGAAGCTTCATGAGTATTATTGATAATTTCATAGAACTCAAAACCAGAATCCACATGGTTCTTTTAATAACAGTCTTTTTGTGAGTATTTGGACAGACAGAGGTCATGACTGAATTACAAACTGTATCTCCTGTTTTATTAATTCTAACTACTTGGCCTCTGACAGATTAATTATGGCCTGGCGTTGTGTTTCGGCTCCCTATTATTTGGTTAGCGCTAAGTGATACACTTTTTCTGGACATAAATGTGAAGCAACAATCCTACGTGAAAGCAACCCTGAAAAAAAACACATAAAAAAATACACCTTTTATGTGCCACTAAATCACATTTGTAAAGGAATACGATTTTATACACATAATCGAAACCCCCCCTTTACTGCTAGTCCCTCTGATGAATATAATATGGAGGAGGCGGGTGGGTGTGTCACACTTTCTTTCTTGTGAATATGGTCTTGTATGGCAAGATTTATTAGTCAAAACCAAGCAAAAGTTACTGAACAAACATTCTAATGTTACTACCTAGAAAAGAAACAAAAAAAACAAAGAAGAAGAAGGAAAAAAAGAGGACTCCTTGTGTGACAACATGCCCTACATAATTGAATGTTGTCACACTAAAGTATGTAGCATATAACAGGCACATGTTTAAACAATTATGAAGCACAAATCATCTTATAAATCAGTAAAAATATATAGATAGTATAACAGATAAACATAATATAAATGGTTAAAAGCTAAGGTTAAAATAAGGAAGTTGCAGGACATTTTAAACATTATACGGAAACGAAACGATTTTTATATATATATATATAGTATATAATATCATATTATATAAATATATATATATAAAAAAGTTGATACAATCAATCAATCAATCACATCAATGTTTTTGTGAATAAGAATTGAGTTAATATACATTCCACACAAATGTGTGTGACAACTTGCCCCAATAAAAAATGTACAATTTGATTGAAAACAATCATACCCCAGCATTTGTCCATTAGGAAAAATACTGAGTACGATTGAAATACAGCCTTTCTGACAACTTACCTGGCCTCCCTACATCTCTTCAAAAGCTTCCTTGTCTTCAAGGGTTTCACATCTCTACCCTCACCCACAGGTGCAGATATTGAGTCTCCAGACTGATCCAGGCTCCCGAGACCCTTATTTAGCACTGCTGACACAGACTGACATAATGGCACTCATGTTCAATGCCGGTATAACGGGGACAGCAGCAGAAGGCCAGAGGCTTGTCAACTGGTGTCACAGACTCGAAACCTAACAAGACGTCACTATTTTGAAGTAATGGTGCTTCATATACAGTAACATTATCCAGAGAAACAAGTGTTAACGATAAATCCCCTGTGATGTTTGTACCTGGCTACTGCACAGAACATCTCACACCAGGACAATCATACAGCCTTTATTAAAGATTTTGCTTATTTTCTGTCCGAGTTAGTGCTGGCTGCAGAAAAAGTTTTAATTTTTGGTGATTTTATTATCCATGTTGATAATGAAAAAAGATGTATTGGGGAACAGCATTCATAGACATTTTGGAACTCTATTGGGTTAGACAACACGTGTCAGGACTCATACTCTAGATTTAATACTGTCACATGGAATTGATGTTGATGGTATTGAAATTATGCAGCCCAAGAATGATGATATACTCTGATCATTATCTAGTCTTGTTCAAACATCATATAGCTAAAACTTTTTAAATTATAATCCTTGTTACAAGTATAGTAGAACCATCACTTCTACCACAAAACACTGCTTTGTAAGTAATATAGCTGATTTATCTCATTTCCTCAGCATATCCACAGCTCTCAGAACAAACTTTGATGATATAACAGAAAACTATGGACTTTCTCTCTCTTTTTAGCACTTGCAAAGATACTTTTGCTACACTTGTAATGCTTCTTAACAGAAAAAGTAGGAAAAACAGGTCTGACCACTGTGGTATAATGAGACTGAACTCACCTTCTAAAAGAGAGCAGCCTGAAAAATGGCATGCAGCAGGCAGGAGAACAAAAACTAGTTGTATTTTGTATTGCTTGGCAGGAAAGTACCCTATCCTAAAAAAAAAAAAAAATTAAAAAAAACCGGTAGATCTGATTTACTTTTTGTCTCTTTTTAGAAGAAAAACAAACATAACCCCAGGTATTTATTCAATATAGTGGCTAAATTAGCAAAAAAAAAAGCACATTGACATTCCCCAACAGCACAGCAGTAATGACTTGTATGAACTACTCTTTACTATCAAGATCAATTAGAGTATTAACTATTAGAGATAAAAATTGTAAACTATGCATCCATCAGCTATACAGTATCACGTCAGATAGTGCACTATAGATCCCCTGGGGAACAATTCCACTCATTCTCTACTATAGGAGGAGAGTAAGAATTGTATAAACTTGTTAAATCATCTAAACCAGCAACATTCAGTTATATTAATTTTCATTGTCATTAGGATATGTACCCAAAACCTTCAAACTGGCTGTTATTAAGCCTCTCATTAAAAAAAAAAAACACAACTTGACTCCAATAACTAGTTAATTACAGACCAATCTCGAATCTACCTTTTCTGTCCAAGATACTAGAAAAGGTAGTACCCTCACAATTATATTCCTTCTTAGGGAAAAATGGTATCTGTGAGGATTTCCAGTCAGGATTTAGACCGATCATAGTACTGAGACTGATCTCATTAGAGTTACAAATGACTTGCTCTTATCATCTGATCGTGGTTGCATACTCTCTATCAGTGTTAGTGGATCTTAGCGCCATGCTCGACACTATTGACCACAACATTCTTTTGAATAGACTAGAAAAACATTGTTGGCGTTAGTGGAAGTCCATTAGCATGGTTCAAATCATACTTATCTGACCTGCTATTAATTCAGAGCAGTGAATGAAGAGGTATCATATCGATCACAAGTGCAGTATGGAGTACCTCAAGGCTCAGTACTAAGGCTGTTCCTTTTCACCCATTTACATGTTACCCCTGGGAGATATCATCTGGAAACACGGTGTTAGCTTTCACTATTATGCTGATGCCACTCAGTTCTATATTTCTTCACGGCCCAGAGAAACATACCAGTTTGAAAAACTAATGTAATGCATAGTCGATATAAAAAAACCTGGGATGACGATGCAATTACTTACTGCTAATTCTCTGAAAAAAAAAAAAAAAAAAAAAAAAAAAACAGGTGTTAATTATCGAACCTAAATCTCCCCATGTAATAACCTAGAACACTGTCTAACACTCGATGGCTTGCTCTGTATTTTTCGTCATCAGTTAGGGAACCGTTGTTTACTATTTGACAGCAATCTTTCCCTTTGAAAGCCACGTTTCTAGCATTTGTAAAACATTTTTCCATCTCAAAAAATATATCTCAAAATCACGACCTGTGCTCTCACTGTCAAATTCAGAAATGTTAATTCATGCGTTCATTATTGTAATGCTTTTTTATTGGGTGGTTTTTCTGCACACTTATTAAACAAACCCCAGCTGGTCCCAAAATGCAGCAAGCTAGAGTTCTATCCTAGAAACCACGAAGTATGACCATAATTAGCCTGTTCTAGTCAACACTGCTGGCTCCCTGTTTATAAACATCACGAAAGATTCTTAAAATCTGCTTATACCTTATAAAGCCCTTAGGTGGTTTAGACATTTATTTGAACAAGCTTTTATTGTATTATAGTCATCCACGTCACTGTGTTATCAAAACTCTGGACAATTTATAATGCCTAGAATTCAAATCAACTACGGGTGGCAGATCCTTTTCCTTTTAGCACCAAAATTTGAATACATACCTAATATGTCGGGAGGCCGGGAATACTCTGTAAGTTAAATCTAGATAAAGACCCATCTCTTTAACCTGGAGACACAATAAACACATCCAACACATTTCTATATTCAAATTGTTAAAGGATTTTGTAGGCTGCATTAATTAGGAAACGGAAACAGGGGAACCCTTCCAACAACACCCGATGTACTTGCTTACATCGTTAGAAGAATGGCATCATCGCTAATACTAGTTGTTTCTTTCTTATTTTGAGGTCACTGTAGCCACCAGAGCCAGTCTGCATTCCGATCAGATGGTCACTGCAGTAACCGCTATCCAGTAAGTATCCAGCCATGATGGTGGAATCAGCACCTTAGAGATGACCGTCTACTCGCTCTGAAATCAGCGGTGAGACCAGGATAACTAAGATCAGACCCCAGAGACACGATCCCCAGCGAAGACCTGGGTCATTCTAGACGACCACTGGGACAAGACCACAGGAACCAGATGGTGTACTCTGCACACATGTGACTTTTGCTGCAGCCTGGAAATTTGAACTGCGTGTTTTTTGTATGGCAAGAGGGACTGTGGCCCCCAAAACTGCGGCCTGTTTCTCTCAAGGGTTTTTTCTCCATCTGTCAACGTGAGTTGGTTCCGTGCCGCTCCTGTCCCTCTGGCGTGCTTAGTTGGGGCAACACTTAATAATCAGGATATAGTAGAAACTTGATGCACATAAACTGAACAAAATTATAACACAAACACTTTTGTTTTGCCCCCATTTTCATGAGCTGAATCAAATATCTAAGACTTTTTCTATGTAAACAAAAGGCCTGTTCTCTCAAATATTGTTCATCAAAGGCTAAATCTGTGTTATGTGAAGCACTTCTCCTTTGCCGAGATAATCCATCCACCTAACAGGTGTGGTATATCAAGATGTGCCTTAAGCTGGCTACAATAAAAGGCCACTAAAATCTGCAGTTTTATCACACAGCACAATGCAACAGATGTTGTTGCACAGGAGTGCCTTAGGCTGGCGCATGCTGACTGCAGGAATGTCCACCAGAGCTGTACATTGAATGTTCATTTCTCTACCATAAGCCGCCTCCAAAGGTGTCACAGAGAATTTGGCAGTACATCCAACCGGCCTCACAACCGCAGACCACGTGGAACCAGATTTATTTGAGAGAAATAGGCCTTTTGTGTACTTAGAAAAAGTTTTAGATCTTTGAGTTCAGCTCATGAAAAATGGGGCAAAAACAAAAGTGTTGCATTTATAATTTTGTTCAGTAAACTGAACTGAGCTGGATGATGACATCACTGAATTAATTGATGAACTGCCTTTAACAGAAAATTTAGTGTTTTCTATTGATATTTTGCATTGACACACTATTTTCCTATTTAATGCACTGTCTAAAGTGCTTTGACACAATCTGTATTGTTAAAAGCGCTGCTATGTAAGTAAAGGTGACTTGACATTAGTATTAGTCTTGGCAGCAGACAGCAAGCCGCTTTTTGTGATGTACTGAAGAGCAGTGTGGCTGGAGGCCTGTTGATGTATCTAGGTCTTTCATTCACGCTCCCCCTACCACCGCAGCCAGCCTGGAACAGATGAGGTGGTTTTGCCGGACCACTTTGATTCTTAACTCCCTGATCCCAGAGCAGCGATCAAAGGCCTGGGTGTGTTTAATGATATTGCTGCACTGAAAAACTCGCTCTTAAAAATGTTACTCTATAAATGGCCACACTTACTAGAGTTAGATTGGTTAAGATAAGGTAAATTCCTATATGTTAGTGTGTAAGGCTAAATACTGTATTAACATTAAGAACCTAACCTGTAAAGTAACTGTAAATGTACAGCAGTTCTGTTGCTTGGCCAAAAATATTTCACAAAAATAGGTAATGCTTTACAATAAAGTTCCATTTGTTAACATTAGTTGACAACAATTTTACAGCATTTATTAAGCTAATTCTAACTGATACATATACACACACACACTGATTTATTTATTACATTACTAATCTTTTTTTTTTTCTTTTTTCTTTTTTTAAATAAATGGAGACTTATTCAGTGAGGATGTATTATAATCAAACAAAAATAAAAGTGGCCCGATAAAGACATTTAGATAATGTTACAAAATATTTCAAATAAATGCTGTTCCTTTAAATTTCTATTCAGAGAATCACATGAGGAATAAGTACTGAAAAAATGTACAAGAGTTTCTACTAAAATATAACACAGCACATTTATGATAATTAGAAATGTTTCTTAAGCAGGAAATCAAACTATTGGAATGATAAAGATAGAGCATGTGACACTGAAGGCTGGGTAATGATGCTAAAAATTCTGATTTACATCACAGGAATAAATTACATTTTAAATTATATTCAAATGAAAAACAGTCATTTTGATTTATAATAATATTTCATAATATGACTGATTTTACTGTATTTATGATAAAATAAACAGCCTTGGTGACCATGAGAGACGTATTTAAAATAAATAAATACAATAAACATCTTAACTCAAACTGAGTTTAAATTAACAATTTTTTTAGTAAACATAAATGAACAGTTATCATTAATTGTTCATTTATCATACCTAACTAATGCAAAACAAATTGAACCTTATTCAAACCCCCAAAATATATGAAAATATATCTGGCAATATATCATGCTTATAGTTGTATGTTGCCTAAAAAATACTGCATGCAATGTCTATATATACACTCACTGGCCACTTCTTTATTAGGTACACCTTGTTAATACGGGGTTTGGGCCCCTTTTGCCTTCAGAACTGCCTTTATTCTTCTTAATGGCATAGATTGAACAAGGTGTTGGGAAACATTCCTTAGAGATTCTGGTCCATATTGACACTATATTTTTAGATTCCTGATGATTTTGGCATACAGCTCATGAAAACCCAAAATTCCTATCTCAAAAAATTAGCATATCATGAAAAGGTTCTCTAAGCGAGCTATTAACCTAATCATCTGAATCAACTAATTAACTCTAAACACCAGCAAAAGATTCCTGAGGCTTTTAAAAACTCCCAGCCTGGTTCATTACTCAAAACGCAATCATGGGTAAGACTGCCGACCTGACTGCTGTCCAGAAGGCCATCATTGACACCCTCAAGCGAGAGGGTAAGACACAGAAAGAAATTTCTGAGCGAATAGGCTGTTCCCAGAGTGCTGTATCAAGGCACCTCAGTGGGAAGTCTGTGGGAAGGAAAAAGTGTGGCAAAAACGCTGCACATTGAGAAGAGGTGACGGACCCTGAGGAAGATTGTGGAGAAGGACCGATTCCAGACCTTGGGGGACCTGCGGAAGCAGTGGACTGAGTCTGGAGTAGAAACATCCAGAGCCACCGTGCACAGGCGTGTGCTTTTGAACCAGAAACAGCGGCAGAAGCGCCTGACCTGGGCTACAGAGAAGCAGCACTGGACTGTTGCTCAGTGGTCCAAAAGTACTTTTTCGGATGAAAGCAAATTTTGAATGTCATTAGGAAATCAAGGTGCCAGAGTCTGGAGGAAGACTGGGAGAAGGAAATGCCAAAATGCCTGAAGTCCAGTGTCAAGTACCCACAGTCAGTGATGGTCTGGGGTGCCATGTCAGCTGCTGGTGTTGGTCCACTGTGTTTATCAAGGGCAGGGGTCAATGCAGCTAGCTATCAGGAGATTTTGGAGCACTTCATGCTTCCATCTGCTGAAAAGCTTTATGGAGATGAAGATTTCGTTTTCAGCACGACCTGGCACCTGCTCACAGTGCCAAAACCACTGGTAAATGGTTTACTGACCATGGTATTACTGTGCTCAATTGGCCTGCCAACTCTCCTGACCTGAACCCCATAGAGAATCTGTGGGATATTGTGAAAGAGAAAGTTGAGAGGCATAAGACCCAACACTCTGGATGAGCTTAAGGCCGCTATCGAAGCATCCTGGGCCTCCATAACACCTCAGCAGTGCCACAGGCTGATTTGCCTCCATGCCTGCGCCGCATTGAAGCAGTCATTTCTGCAAAAGGATTCCCGACCAAGTATTGAGTGCATAACTGAACATAATTATTTGAAGGTTGACTTTTTTTTTTTTTGTATTAAAACACTTTTCTTTTATTGGTGGGATGAAATGCTAATTTTTGAGAAAGGGGCTAAATGTTACATATATTTCAATTCACATGAGACTAGTTACCAAAATAACCTTTACTTACATTGCTCTCTTTCTACTCTCATAAATATGCAATTGCAATTGTTTTCCAGTTTTTTTTGCTGGTGCGCTTAAAGATCGACGTTTCTTAAAGTTGGCTGAGGTTGGCTGCAGGTTCTACAAAACAAATATGCTTAATCTTCACAGCCATCATCTGGTCATGTTGTAGTTATAGATTCATTTTGCTTGATACTACTTTCAAATACTGGCAGGAATTATAGGACAAATGTTGGTGCCACTTTTGTCAGGGAAAGAATGTAGGGTGAACAAATTAGCATACAATAATGAATACTCTTAAGATTGCGATGTAGGATGCACAGTTAGCAGCCAACAAAACGGGACAAAAAAAAAAAAAAAAATGGAATAGCATTTTACACAGTCCAGAATTCAAAGAATCCAACATATTTTGAAGGACTGCAGTTGAAATATACAGTAAAGTAATTTTTTCTGGAAGACTGCAAGCTGTGTGGAAATGCATTTATGCTTTGCAGTTCTGATGAAAAGTGGCAGTCGGCCAAAAAGAAACATGAAAAACCGAATAAGTGAAAGTCACGAAAAAATGACTTCAGAGCTGTGAAAATAAAATACATGGGCACATAGTCACTAAAAGTCCCACCTACATTCTAATGAAATTATAGCTCACAATCATACAAGTTTAAATTCATATCCTTCAATTATATGCACTACACTTATTCACTAGCTTCCAACGTCTATACTATTATTCTTATCTGAAATGCTATATTTTTACTTATCAAGCTGCAGAAGCTTAAAAACTGATAGTTGCAAGTGTGAAAACAAGTAAAAAGTACAGTTCATTTAGATTCATAGTTGTTAGGTTTGACCAAAAATAGCTGCCAGTTGTAACTCGCCTGAAGCATTGATACTATTCAAAGCAGATGGGTTTGTTCGGTTTGTTTTAGAAGAACAAAGGGAAAATCAGAACAGGAGAACAGTTGGTGTGTGTGTATATTAAACAGGGACGTGTCATAAAATGCTAAATAGGAAGCTTTGCTTTGCAGTGTGTGTGTGGATTTGGAAAAGAAAAATGGTACAGTCAAATCATGATCACTAAATAATAGAGATATTTCATTATTAGAGTTCACTTTCATGCAAGGCCCAATGATGACCACTTTAATAGTAAGAACAGTATAGGTAATCTTGTATAATATATAGTATATGAATATATATATATTATATATATAATTATATATATATAATCATTCAGACTTTCTTTTTCTCTCATCTCAGTAATTATTATTCCATGGAGGTCAAGAGGAGAGAGAAAACAAAGCCAACACTCATAATTCCAAGAAAAAAAGTCAGAATTGCCGAGCTAATGATAAATAATATTTGTCTGTGTTAATATTGTTTAAACTAAAGAATGTGATTTAAACTCATATTTATGTCAAAAATGAAAAATTTTGAGATTAAAGAAAGTCACAATTACCTTTTTTAGTTTTTTTTCATAATTGACGAGGTGAAGAAAAAAAAAAACATAATTTTGAGGATATTAACTTGCATAAACAGAGTTATGTGTGTTTGAGCAATCCGCAATGAAGACAGAGGAATGTTTGGTGGAACACCTAGTTCTCTTTCAGTCAGTCAGTCACTTCCAAACGTTACATCAGTGACTGACAAATTGGGATTCTCGCTTGAGAGACGAATCACCTTTGAGTGTTAAGGAAACATGCCAATGAATGTTGGTGTGCAATCTTTGTGTTTGCGCACCCCACCCTGCCGAGGTGTGGATGTTTACGGCCCGTCAGCCCGGTTTTCTCTCCTGCTCCATTGCTGCTGCTTCGGCCTTTTCGTGTTTGGACGGCGTGTGGCAGCTCATCAAACAGCGGTTGCGCTGCGACCTCTCCTGGGCACTTCAACACTTCCTTTTCATAAAAAGCAATTCTAAAAATAGCTCCACGATTGACGCGGCTGTCTTTGTAAAGATGGCCTTCCACCCTGTGTTTTCTGGATGTGGTCGCGTTCTGGCTCCATTTGACGGTCATGATTGCCTGCATCTCGTGCCTGGGCTTTGAGCACACTAAAGGCAGCGCTCATGGATGACTCATGTTCCTCCATTTTTGCTCGGGGGGACATGACCATCGTGATGTACGATTGAGGCTCCTCTTCATCAAACGAGGAGGAGTCCCCCTCCCCATGCCCCGTTTCTAGTTCCTCCCAACCAGCGGAGGAACTACTTTGGCGTGTGGCTAGGGAGATCTGAGGATTACAGTGAGGGCTTCCCCACCGAGTGCATCTCCGTGGGCCCCTCACTCCTCCAGCACATCACACCCTCTGGTTTTCCGCGATGAGGTGGCTGAGTCCTCGGACAGGGCGGGGTCTAGCATCTCATTCGGGCCTCCAGCAGATGACAAGATGTCGATCACTGCATCGGGGGACGAGCTGGGCTCTGGAGATAAAGACTCGGCAAGCGCCAAGCCCCCTGGCCAGGAAAGGGGGGTGTTGCCCAAGTCATATCCAGAGCTCACTGCTATGCTTTCTTGGGCCCCTGAGAGCTTTGGTTAGCAATGGAAACCCCCTCCATCTCCCAAAGGCTCGGGGCTGGATGATTGCTTCCCTAGGGGTGCTGCAAGCCGATTGCCAGCAGCCACCTCCCGGTTCCATTCTTTCTTCCATTCCAGGTGTGAAGAAGTTACTAGATCTTGGAAGGCACCCGTTTTCTGCCCGAAATGGAGTTAGTGCTTCTTCCATCCTCACGTACTGCTCGATGGTGGGGCGGCTAAAGGGGCATGTGGCCATCCCACCCAGTCCGATGCGCATTATCGTGATGCATGCCTCAGTTCAAGCAAAACAATGCCTGCCACAAGATTGTAGGGTTACATCCATGCCTCCCATCCAAGAGCTTGCTAAGTTCACTGTACACTCTTAACGGGCCAAGGCTTATGTGAAGCTGACAAAACAGTCCACATCTGCCCTGCATGACAAGGCCCTCCTGCAACGCCATACCAAGGGGAAGGCAGTTTTGATCTACGACAGCGCAGCGACCAGGGGTGATGCAGGAACGTGTACGCGCAGGACCTCGCACCAGTGGGTGGCGCGAAAAAGTACTCTGGCGCGTCCCTCGGGCAGACAATGTCTCACAATGCGAGTAGTCCCGACGCACACATTGGCTTCGCATACTGCAGAGATATGAGGGTTAGGCCCACAACATCACTTTACTAAGACTCCCCGATTCCCAGGCTGTGGCATCTTGGACGCTAGTGGACAAGCTTTGCCCAGCAGTTCCTGCCGCACAGAGCGGAATGGGGCAATCAACCGACCCTACTGCCGGACGCCCGCGCTGTCAACTAACACCCGGTGCTGGCTGCAAGTCCATCCGTCTGTCTCTCGCACGAGGGTTTGCCTCTGCCTACATCAGCTCCAGATCAGCTCAGCAGCAGCCTTCACACTGGCTACAGTGGAGCTGGCAGAAGGAAAGTGGCGCCGCCTGTGCTTCTTCCTCCTTATCTGAACGCTTACATCCTCCCGAGGTCTGTAGGAACATATTACTTGTGTTCACAATATCTGTTTTTATTGACAGTCCCTTTAGCCTGCACTGACTTTGGCAAAAAAGACTTTTAATTTTGCAGCACCATCGGCATGGAATCAGCTTCAGAATGAACTACAGTTGAAGGAGTTGGTCTCACTTTATTCTTTTAAAGGCTTGTTAAAGGACCTTGCAGAAAGGCAATTTGTCTGTCATTGTTTTTAAATTGATTTAGGACCCAGGTTGACACACAATTTTTAAGGATTTTTAAAGGACCTTGCATAAAGGCAATCTGTCTGTCAT